>NW_026647410.1:0-63318 GCF_950295315.1 Erinaceus europaeus | reverse complement strand
GGCTCAAGCAGGCCCTCCTGCAGGTGAAAAGCTTTGCAAGGGGGGAAGCAGGGTTGCAGGTGTCTCTGTCTGTCTCTCTCTCTCCCTGTCTTCCCCACCCCTGTCAGGTTTTGGCTGTCTCTATCCAACAAATAAGACATATTTTTTTTAAAAATCAAGTAAAATAAAATAAAGGAAAATTGAGAGGGTGAGGGGCAGATAGGGAGGGAAGGAGAGAGAGAGAGACAGACACAGACGCCGAGAACTGCAGTTCTCTGCTTCACGGCCCTGTGGGGAACCCCCCCCCCCCCATGCAGAAAGCAGTGACTTCTTTCTTTTCTTTTTTCTTTCTTTTTAAAATTTATTTATTAATGAGAAAGTGGTGACTTTTTTCTCATGCTAATATGTGAACTCCACCAGGAATGTTACCTCCTAGTCCCATCTCTATCTTCCTGTCTTCTTTTTTACTCCTTTGTTTATTGGATGGGGACGGAGAAATCAAGAGGAGATGGGGAAGAGAGAGAGAGAGAACTGCAGCCCCACTCTGCCTTTTGTAAAGCTTCCCCCCTGCAGTTGGGGGACACGGGTGTTGAACCCAAGTCTATGGCCCTAGCGAGAGGAAGAGAGAACTGCAGCCCTGCTCAGCTCTGGCTGATGGTGGTGCTGGGGATCGAACCTGGGACCTCAGGGCCTTGGGCAGGAGAGTTTTTTGGCAGAACCAGCATGCCGCCTCCCCAGCCCTGCAAAACCATTGTGCCGGCTCCCAAGCCTGGTCTGGTCTTCTCCTTGTTGATTTGTAAGAACTCTTGCCTTGTGGTCCCGGAGGTGGCGCAGTGGATAAAGCATCAGACTCTCAAGCATGAGGTCCTGAGTTCAATCCCCGGCAGCACATGGACCAGAGTGATGTCTGGCTCTTTCTTTCCTCCTGTCTTTCTCATGAAGAAATAAATACCCCCCCCCCAAAAAAAAAAAAAAAAAAGCTCTTCACATAGGTGGTTGTTTTTTTTTTTTTTTGGGGGGGGGGACTGAGAAATAGGGAGGAAGGAGAGACATAATCCTGGTAGCAATAATAATAATAGGGACACAAAGCACAAGGACCGGTGTAAGGATCCCGGTTTGAGCCCCCGGCTCCCCACCTGCAGGGGAGTCGCTTCCCAGGCGGTGAAGCAGGTCTGCAGGTGTCTGTCTTTCTCTCCCCCCTCTCTGTCTTCCCCTCCTCTCCCCATTTCTCTCTGTCATATCTAAGAACGACGACATCAATAGTAACTACGACAACAATAAAACCGACAAGGATGGGAGTCCAGCGGTAGCACAGCAGGTTAAGCGCAAGTGGCGCAAAGCGCAAGGACCAGCCTAAGGATCCCGGTTCGAGCCCCCCGGCTCCCCACCTGCAGGGTAGTCGCTTCCCAGGCGGTGAAGCAGGTCTGCAGGTGTCTGTCTTTCTCTCCCCCTCTCTGTCTTCCCCTCCTCTCTCCATTTCTCTCTGTCCTATCCGACAATGACGACATCAATAACAACAACAATAAAACAACAAGGGCAACAGGGAATAAATAAATATTAAAAAAAAAAAAAAGGGCAACAAAAGGGAAGATAAATAAATATAAATAATAATAATAATAATAAATCAAAAGTTTTCCACACATGCGTGTATCTCTACACCAGCGAACGCTCTTGATGGCTAGAGGAAAAAAAAAAAAGTACAGTTCTGGGGGGTTGGCGGTGGCGCACCTGGTTGAGCACACCACACATCACAGTGCACAAGGACTTGGGTTCGAGCCCCTGGTCCCCACCTGCAGGGGAAAAGTGGTTGGAGCAGGGCTGCAGGTGTCTCTCTCCCTGTCTCTCGATTGCTCTCTGCTGTCCAAAAGAAAATTAAAACCAAAGGGGGGAAAAATATCTAAAAAAGAGATATTTATTTTTAACACGCGAGTTCCACGCTCGCCTGTCCCAGACACTCACCCCTCACCCGCCAGCCCCACCACCACCATCCCCATTCTGAATGCTGTTCCTTAGGGAAGCCCAGACATGGCTCGAAGGGCTGGCGGGGTGTGTGTGTGTGTGTGTGTAGGTCAGCCTCCCCCAGGATTAAGCCACTGTGGTTCTCACACTGGGCTCACATCCGGGGAATCTCAGGGGAGTCCCGATGTGGCCAGGCTGGGACCAGGAAGCCACAGGCAGATCAGAGGATCTGGCCTCGGGCACAGGCGGGCACAGGGGCTGGGGAGGAGCCATCTCCTGAGGCTTACGGACATCGTTTTCCCACTCACAACCCATCGCAGACTCTTGGTCTTTTGTCACCATGGGCATTTTGTTGTCTGATGACTGCCTGGCAGCTGGAGCCCGAGCGCCACATGGGGGCACCCTGGTGGCATGGGCACCAGAGGAAGCTCCCCGGATGGAAGAGCAGTGTCCTGGGAGTCTGTATATGCATATAGGAAAGAAAGGGAGATGGGGCTGGGTAGATGGCAGCAGGGTTCTGCAAAGAGACTCTCCTGCCTGAGGCTCTGGGGTCCCAGATTCAAGCCCCCACACAGCCATCAGCCAGAGCTGAGCAGGGCTCTGGGGATAAATTGTTAAGTTGTTGTTGTTGTTGGGGCAAGTGAACCAGCAGGAGGGTTCTGCAAAGAGACTCTCCTGCCTGAAGCTGTGAGGTCCCAGGTTCAATCCCCAGCACCACCATCAGCCAGAGCTGAGCAGGGCACTAGGGTCCCTCTCCCTTCTCCTCCCCCTCTACCTCCTCCTCCTCTTTCTCTGTTGTTTACTATCCATCTCTCTCATTAAGTAAATAATATATTACTAAGAAAAAGACCCTCCAGGGAGTCCAGCGGTAGCGCAGCGTGTGGTGAGGCATGTGGGGTGAGGCGCAAGGACCGGTGTAAGGATCCCGGTTCGAGCCCCCCGGCTCCCCACCTGCAGAGGGGTCGCTTCACAAGTGATGAAGCCGGTCTGCAGGTGTCTTTCTCTCCCCCTCTCTGTCCTCTCCTTCTCTCTCCATTTCTCTCTGTCCTATACAACAACAACAACATCAATAATAACTACAACAATAAAACAACAAGGGCAACAAAAGGGAATAAAATACTTAAAAATCTTAAAAAGAAAAGAAAAAGCCCCTTCCTGCCTGAGGCTCTGAGGTCCCAGGTTCAATCCCCAGCACCACCATCAGCCAGAGCTGAGCAAGGGCTCTGGTACAAAAAAAGAGAGAGAGAGACAGAGAGAGAGGGATAAAAGAAAGGGGATGCTAGGATTGAGCCCGAGAACAGCAGAACCTGGCGAGGACCTGTCACATGGGGAAAAGACTGTTGTCTCCAAGACACAGAAGCCCCCCCCCCCTTCAGGTGGGTTGTAATTTGCTGAGTTGGGGCCCAAAGCGTGGGGGGCTCACTCTCCTGCCGGCTGGGCCCTGAACACTCCAGCCCCAGGGATCTCACCACCCAGGACTCAGGAACCAAGTTTCTGAGATCCATCCGGAAAGTGTTTTTGTTTTAATGTATTGTTGGGTAGAGACAGAAATTGAGAGAGGAGGGGGAGATAGAGAGACAGAGACACCTACAGCCCTGCTTCACCACTCGTGAAGCTTTCCCCCTGCAGGGGGGGGCGGGGGCTCGAACTGGGGTCCTTGCCCATTGTAACACGTGAGCTCTCCTGGGTATGCCACCACTCAGTCCTGCTCTGGGAAGTTCTGTTGAAAACACTTCTGAAGAGAAGTGTGGGGAGAGAGAGCTCAGCTGGGGGCCAGGCGGTGGCGCACCTGGTTAAGTGCACATACCACGGTGAGCAAGGACCCGGGTTCAAGCCCCCGCCCCCACCTGCAGGGGGAAAGCTTCACGAGTGGTGAGGCAGGACTGTAGGTGTCTCTGTCTCTCTATCTCCCCCTCCCCTCTCAATTTCTCTCTGTCTCTACCCAACAATACATTAAAACAAAAACACTTTCCGGATGGATCTCAGAAACTTGGTTCCTGAGTCCTCTCCCCTTCTCAATTTCTCGGGCTCTAGCCAATAATAAATTATAAATAATAGTAAAGATCAAAATTAGGGAGTCAGGCGGTAGTGCACGTGGCGCAAAGCGCAAGGACCGGCATAAGGATCCCGGTTCAAGCCCCCGGCTCCCCACCTGCAGGGGAGTCGCTTCCCAGGCGGTGAAGCAGGTCTGCAGGTGTCTGTCTTTCTCTCCCCCTCTCTGTCTTCCCCTCCTCTCTCCATTTCTCTCTGTCCTAGCCAACAACGATGACATCAACAATGAACAAGGGCAAGAAAAAGGGAAAATAAATAAATATGAAAAAGATTTTTTAAAAAAAAGATCAAAATTAAAAATCATAGAGAGGGGGAGCTCAACTGTTAGGATGCTTGTAGGAGCCCGAGCACCACATGGAAAGGCTCAATAACCCTAGAGGAAGCTCCACGCTCAGATGGTCTCTCTGTCTCTCAATCTGAATGAAAAAGCCAGTCCTGAGGCATGAACTGCAACCCCATCTCTGCCTCTGTGTGTGTGTGTGTGTGTGTGTGTGTGTGTGTGTTTTGTGTTGTTCTTTTTATTAATAAGATCTAGTCACTAATTAATGAAAAGGGGGACAGGGCATCATTCTAGCACCCACAGTGCTGGAGGTCGAACTCGCTCACTCTGAATGCTGGGTATGCCCATCTTTTGACTTTGCCCCCCAAAAATGAGCTGATGGAGGCCACCATCTGGGAAGAGCTGGGGGTGGTGGTGGAGGATGTCTCTGTTCACCTCTCCCCACCCTCCCCAGACAGGCTGGAAGGGGGGGGGGTGGATGCCTCTGGGTGGCGCCAGAGACATCCTGCAAATATGCCACTTGGCACCCGTGGGACCGCCCTTCCCCCCAGAGAGGCTCCTGTGGGGACCCCCCCCCCCTTCTCCTCTGCAGTCCTGAGAAGGGTGCTTGTTAAAATATCTAAAAACATAGACGGTGGGGGAGTGGGAGGGCCCATATTGCCAAGGGGCTGGTTCAGGGTCGACTGAGGTGACACTCATCCACCTTGCCCCACTCACAGAGGCTGTGGCCGAGGGAGAGGGGGAAAGACTCCCTCTGACCGAACCCATCCAGTGCTGGGGATCGAACTTCCTTTTGGTTGAATAAAGAGATTCTTTAAATATATATATAATAGGAGAGAGAGAACCAGAGGATTATTTTAACTCGTGTGATAGTCGAGATCCAACACTTTATCCAAGACACCACACACTAGGCCACTTAGTTAATTTAAAATAACGTCTTTTGCCATCTGCGAGGGTGGCACAGTAGAGAAGAATGCTGAGCGCTAAAGCATGACGTCCTGAGTTCGATTCTCAGCATGTCGTGTGTCTGAGGTAGCCCCGTTTTTTCGTGTGTGTGTGTGTGTGTGTGTGTGTGTGTGTGTGTGTGTGTCTCAGTCTCATAAATAAAATCTTGGGGCTGGGGGTGGGGGTATAGCATAATGGTTATGCAAAGAGCTTTCACACCTGAAGCTCTCAAGTCCCAGGTTCAACCCCCCACACCGCCATAAGCCAGAGCTGAGCAGTGCTCTGGTAAAAATCAAATCAGATCAAATCTTGGGGCTAACAGTGGCGCACCTGCTTAAGCACACACATGACAGCGCACAAGGACCCAGGTTCAAGCCCCCCAAGTCTCCACCTGCAGAGGCAAAGCTTCCCGAGTGGTGAAGCAGGGCTGCTGGTGTCTCTCTGTCTCTCTCCCTCTCTGTCGCCCCCTCCCCTTTCAGTTTCTCTCTGTCACTATCCAATAGTAAAAATAAATTAAAATCTTTTTTTAAAACCAAAGAAACCATTAATGGAAAGAGGAGAGAGAGAAGCAGAGCACATCCCACACTGGGGATTGAACTTGGGACCTCATGCTTCCAGAGAGTCCAACCTTACGCCCCGCGCGCCCTCCCCCAGGCCACGTGGCCTGATATCCTGCCCGTCTTCTCCTTCCCCTCTCCCCTCCCCGCGGCCCCCACCCGCTCCGTCCCAGTCCCCGCGGCCTCACCGGTGTCCCCGTGTCGCCCTCAGGACACAGCCTGGGCTACGGCTTCGTGAACTACGTGACTGCAAAGGACGCCGAGCGAGCCATCAACACGCTCAATGGCCTGCGACTCCAGTCCAAGACCATCAAGGTAAAGCAGTTCCAGAAATAGTACAGAGTACTCAGTGCACAGAGTACTAAGCGCAGGCACCCAGCTTGAGCCCCCAGAGGGGGATGCTTCACGCATCACATGGTGAAGCAGGGCTGCAGGTGTCTCTCTCCCTGCCCCAACCCTCTCAGTTTCTCTCTGTCCTCTCCCCAAAAAGAGGGGTGGTGGTGGTGCCCCTGGTTGCATACACAGGTTACAAAGAGCAAAGACCCGGGTTCAAGCTTCCAGTCCCCACCTGCAGGGGAAAGCTCTGTGAGTAGTGAAGCAGGGCTGCAGGTGGCGCTCTCTGTCTCTCCAGCACCCTTCCCTCTGGATTTCTGGCCGTCTCTATCCGATATATAAATAAAGATGACACAACTTTTTTTTAATAGTTTACATTTCCCTTTTTGTTGCCCGTATTGTTTTTGTCATTGTTGTGGTTATTGTTGTTGTTACTGATGTTGTTGACAGAGAAACATGGAGAGAGGAGGAGGAGAAGACAGAGAAGGAGAGAGAGAGAGAGACAGACACCTGCAGACCTGCTTCCCGGAAAACATTTTTTAAAGGGGAAAAATTGGCCCCCAGGAGCAGTGGATTCGTAAGAGCTGGCACGAAGCCCCAGCAATAACCCTGGAGAGAAAAGAAAGAAAGGAAAAAAAATTAGGGAGTCAGGCGGTAGCGCAGCTGGTTAAGCGCACCTGGCGCAAAGCGCAAGGACCTGCTTCGAGTCCCCGGCTCCCCACCTGCAGGGGAGTCGCTTCCCAGGCGGTGAAGCAGGTCTGCAGGTGTCTGTCTTTCTCTCCCCCTCTCTGTCTTCCTCTCCTCTCTCCATTTCTCTGTCTTATCCAACAACGATGACATCAGTAACAACAGTAATAATATAACTACTTAAAACAATCCCATATATGTAAAGAGTTCTTACAAATCAACAAGAAAAAGCCAGGGCCCAGGAGACAGCATAATGGCGATGCAAAAAAGCCCCAAAGGCCCCAGGTTCACTCGGCAACACCACCCTCAGCCAGAACTGAGCAGGTCTCCGAGAACAAAATAAATAAATAAAAATGAAAATGCGGGAGTTGGGCGGTAGCGCAGCGGGTTAAGCGCTCGTGGCGAGAAGCTCAAGGACCGAAGTAAGGATCCCGGTTTGAGTCCCAGCTCCCCACCTGCAGGGGAGTCACTTCCCAGGCGGTGAAGCAGGTCTGCGGGTGTCTGTCTTTCCTCTCTGTCTTCCCCTCCTCTCTCCATTTCTCCCTGTCCTAGCCAACAACGATGACGATAAATAACAAGGGCAACAAAAAGGAGAACATTAAAAATAAATAAATAATAAGTAAATAATGAAAATACAAGAAATGCCACCCACGAGGCACACCCCGTGACCTTCAGCTGAGCCACAGAGGGGCAGGAGAGGCCTGAAAGCCAGAGGACACACTGTGTAGTGACCCAGGGTCACTGTCCAGGCCCCTGGGCCCCCCCCCCCCAGAGTAGATATCCTCTGTGTTGTTGGCATCATAGCAAGCCACCAGCTGGCCCTTTCTCTGTCTCTCTCTTCCCTCCTCTCTCCCTTTTTTTTTTTTAATATTTACCACTTTTTATTTTAAATATTTCTTTAATATTTGTTGCCCTTGTTGTTTTACTGTTGTAGTTATTATGGTTCTTGGTGTTATTGTTGTTGGATAAGACAGACGAAGAGGGAATGAGGCCGGGAAGACACCTGTAGCCCCCCCCCCCCGCCACTGATGAAGCTTTTCCCCCTTGTGGGTGGGGATCAGGGACTCGAACCTAGGTCCTTGTGCTCTGTAAGGTGTACGCATAACCAGAAGCGCCCTCGCCTGACCCCTGAAAGTTTCATGTTGTTTTTGTTTATTTCCCACGAGCACACAGCTCAGCTTTGGCTTATGGTTGTGCAGGGGATTGAACCTGGGACTTTATTAAGTCCTTTTTTTCCCCTCCCTCCTTTCCTTTCTTTCATTTGATAGGATAGGCAAAATTGAGAGAGAGAGAGAGACACGAGACACCTGCAGCCCTGCTCCACGACTCGTGAAACTTCACCCCTGTGGGTAGGGACCTGAATTGGGGTCCTTGCGCACTGTAGTGAGTTCATTTAGCCAGGTGCACCCCCACCGCCACCCAGCTCAGTTCTGGTTAGTGGTGGTGCTGGGGATTAAACCTGGGACCTCGGAGCCTCAGGCAGGAGGATCAAACCTCTTACTATTATTATTATTGTTTTCTTTTATTATTATGTATTTATTTGGTAGAGACAGCCAGAAATCCAGAGAAGAGGGAGACAGAGGGAAAGACACCTGCAGCTAGGCTCGAACCTGGGTCCTCATGCTCTGTAATGTGTGCACATGGCCCCATTGTTGTTGTTGTTATCTTTATAATGATCGTTATCTATTGTATAGAGAGACAGCCAGAAGACAAGAGTGAGGGGGCCGAGGCAGAGGGAGGGAGACATAGAGAGACCCACAGCCCTGCTTCACTTGCAAAGCGTGCCCCCCTGCAGGTGGGGACCAGGGGCTCGAACCCCAGTCCTTGCGCACTATAACGTGTGTGCTGAACCAGGTGCGCCACCTCCCGGCCAGAAACAGGTCTTTCTGCATCACCGTTACGCCAAACATCTCCCACCATGTGATCTGAGGCGGCTCAAACCAAGGACTGACCCAGCTCCAGCCTGCCCATTCCGACCCAGTCCCACCTTTCCGGGTCTCAAGGGCACCCCAGATGGCCCTATTTGGGGGGGTGAAATACTAGCTCTGAGTCCTCAGGCATGCAGAGTGGCCCCTGGGATCCTGGTTCTGCTCCCCCACAAGGCAGTGTGCCCAGACCGGTCTTTGTGGCTCGTCGTCTGACGGTCCTGGGACAACAGGGCGACCATCGACCCACCCACACAGCAACTGGCGAGAGAGGGAGAGAGAAAGATAGATACCTGCAGACCTGCTTCACCGCCTGTGAAGCGATTCCCCTGCAGGTGGGGAGCCGGGGGCTCGAACCAGGATCCTTCCACCGGTCCTTGCCCTTTGTGCCTCCTGTGCTTAACCCGCTGCACTACCGCCTGACTCCCTAAAACTTTTTTTTTAGATTAGTTTATGTATTAACATTAGAGAGAGAGAGAGAGAAGCAGACCTTCCCCCTGGTGCACGCGGTGCTAGAATTCAAACTCAGGTGGGGTGGGGGTGCGAGGTCGTCTTCCCTGCCACTGGCTCGCTCGCCCCAGAACACGTCTCGTCTCTCGTCTCCCAGGTCTCCTACGCTCGCCCGAGCTCAGAGGTCATCAAAGATGCCAACCTCTACATCAGCGGTCTCCCGAGGAACCTGACTCAGAAGGACGTCGAGGACATGTTCTCCAGGTTCGGACGTATCATAAACTCTCGAGTCCTCGTGGACCAGACCACAGGTAGGTGGCCGGGGAGAGAGAGAGACGCACACATGCGCACACACAGGGCAGGCTCCAAAGAAGTTGACATCGGCTTCAGAGAGAGTTGGAAAGCAGCGTGGGGCCAGTCTCCAGCTGGGGGAAAACACCGAGACAGCCTTCTAGAATCTTCTTCATTTTTTAAAATTTATCCCCCCCCCCCCTTTGTTGCCCTTGTTCTTTGTCATACTTGTTATTGTTGTTATTGATGTCGTCCTTGTTGGATCGGACAAAGAGAAGTGGAGAGAGGAGGGGAAGACAGAGAGGGGGAGAGAAAGACAGACATCTGTGGTCCGGGAGGTGGCGCAGTGGTTAAAGCATTGGACTCTAGCGTGAGGTCCTGAGTTCAGTCCCTGGCAGCACATGGACCAGAGTGATGTCTGGTTCTCTCTCTCTCCTATCTTGCTCATATATAAGTAAATTCTGTGTGTGTGTGTGTGTGTGTGTGTGTGTGTGTGTGTGTGTTTCAATATTTATTACCTTTTGCTGCCCTTGTTTTATTGTAGTTGTTGTTGATGTCGTATAGGACAGAGAGAAATGGAGAGAGGAAGGGAAGACAGAGAGGGAGGGAGAGAAAGACAGACACCTGCAGACCTGCTTCACTGCCTGTGAAGCGACTCCCCTGCAGGTGGGGAGCCAGGAGCTCGAACTGGGATCCTTACGCCGGTCCCTGCGCTTTGCGCCACATGCTGCGCTTAACCCACTGCGCTACTGCCCGACACCCCCCCCCCCCAATTTTTAGTTATTGGATAGTGACAGGCCAAACTGCGAGAGAAGGGAGTGACAGACAGACACCTGCAGCCCTGCTCCACCCCTCATGAAGCTTTCCCTCCCCCTGCATGTGAGGCTTGGGACTTGAACCCAAGTCCTGTGTGCTGTGATTTGAGCGCTTCACAAGGTGCAACACCCCCCAGCCCCGGCCCCGCCCTTTTCTGCAGAGACAGTCAGTGTCTCCCAGGCTGTCACGCGGTGTTCTGCCCCTGAGGGCTTCCTGTCAGGACCCCCTCCTATCTCATCCTTGACTTCCTCTCCGAGCCTCCTTGACCTTGAGCTCTGTCTCTGTCAGGCCTTAGAGTTCAGACACCCCAGCCACTGAGTTCTTGGGACTGTGTGGTTTGAGCAGTCGGAAGCCTGGCCCTCCCCGAGCAGGAAGGGGGCTGAGGTTGTGGGGGCGGGGACCAAAGCAGGGACTCCCCCCAGGGGCCAATGACTGGGGGCCGTCAACACTGCTGTCCTGTTCCCCAGGAAGTTGTGGGTACAGCTCTGTGTCCCCAGGAGATGAGGAAGGGGTGATGTCTTCTGGTGTTGCTGTTCTGGAGAAAAGGTTTTGGGGGTGCCGGAGACAACTGGTTATCCCAGAAGGCCTTTCGGCACCGAGACTCTCCATTTGTCCTGTGTACAGAGAAGCGCATGCAAACCTTGGTTCACCTCTGATTGTCACCGTTGGCTTGTTTCCTTTCTTCCTTTTGAAACTAGTTCCTTTGTTTCAAAAAAAGAATCATTAGTGGTTTATAAAATTACAAGATAGCAGGGGTCTAATTCGATACCATTCTCACCGCTAGAGCTCTGTCCCCATTCCCTCCACTGGAAACTGCAGGGGTTCTCCCAAGGTCACAGATTATTATTATTTCTGGAACGAACTATATATATATATATTTGCCTTTTCTTTTCTCCTCTCCTTATGTTTGTTTATTTATTTTAAGGACAGTTACAGGGAGGGAGAGACAGAGAGACCAGAGCCCTGCTCAGCTCTGGCTGCTGCTGGTGGAGTTGGGGATTGAACCTGGGACCTCCGAGCCTCAGGCAGGAAAGTCTTTTTTTTTTTTTTTTTAAAGTTTTTATTTATTTATTTTTAAAATTATTTTTATTATCTTTATTTATTGGCTAGAGACAGCCAGAAACAGAGAGGGTAGGGCTAGAGAGGGAGACAGAGAGAAGACACCTGCAGCCCTGCTTCACCACTTGCAAAGCTTTCCCCCTGCAGGTGGGGACTGGGGCCCTTGAACCCGGGTCCTTGAGCACTGTAACGTGCGCTTAACCAGGTGTGCCACCACCCGGCCCCAATTTTATTTATTTATTAATAAATAAAGGGATAGGAGGGATAGATTTATTAATAAAGAGGGATGGGAAAGAGAGAGAGAGAAAACCAAAGCATCCCCCTGGTCCATGTGCTGCACGGGATCAAACTCGGGACCTCACATTTAAGGGTCTGATGCTTTATCCACTGCACCACCTCCCACACCACCTGTTTGATTTCCTTCTTAGGTTAATTTACTTGTTTGTATCATTTAGCCAGGCACCGATCCGAGCCCACAGACTGACTGGCTCCTGGTGGTGGTGCTTTTCTGTTTAAGGAACAGCAGCGTGTGCGTGCGTGCGTGCCTTTGCTTCCTCTTCCCCCACCGCCATGTCTGTCGCTCCATTGGCCAGGTTTGTCCCGAGGGGTGGCATTCATCCGGTTTGACAAGCGGTCGGAAGCAGAGGAAGCAATCACCAGTTTCAATGGTCACAAACCCCCGGGCTCCTCCGAGCCCATCACCGTCAAGTTCGCCGCCAACCCCAACCAGCACAAAAACGTGGCGCTGCTCTCCCAGCTCTACCACTCGCCCGCTCGGCGGTTTGGAGGCCCCGTTCACCACCAGGCGCAGAGATTCAGGTGGGTCTGTGGGGCGGGGGGGGGGGGGGGGGGCAGGGACATGTGCTCACGCCTCCAAGTAATCAGTGTGTGCGTGAAAACCAGCTCTCTCCTCTGGAGGGAACAGGCTAGCTTCACCAGAGGGCACAGCCTCAGGCCGGGAGTCTCAAGGATGGTTCTGTACCCGAGGCTAACGGGGTAGGCGCAGCGTGCCTGTGCCTGTGTCAGACACACGGCCCTTGCACACAGCCTTCAGAGGTGGCGGCAGCCCCAGGCTCTCAGACCAGGCCCTGAAACTTCTCTGTCTTCTCTCTCTAAGTCAGGCGCTGTTGCTGGGACCGCGGGGACTATCTCCCCGAGTCCCCTGTAGCCTCTCCACTGTGGAGATCTTGTTTTTGTTTTATTGAGTGAGAACAGAGCCCTGCTCAGCTCTGGCTGATGGGGGTGCTGGGGATGGAACCTGGGACCTCAGAGGCTCAGGCAGGGGAGTCTGTTTGTTGAACCATCCTGCTGTCTCCCTGGGCCCCGGTTTTTCTTCTTGATTTGTAAACACTCTTTACATATATAGGATTTTTTTTTTTCCTTTTCTCCTCCCCAGAGCCCTGCTGAGCTCTGGCTGACGGGGGTTACTGGGGATTGAACCTGGGACCTCACAGCCTCAGGCAGGAGTCTTTGGCAGAACCACTATGCTGGCTGGCTCCCCAGCCCTTTGTCAGAAATTTCAGAAGTAAATTCCAGGCTCCCTTGGGGACCAGCAGGGTTCTTCTTCCACGGTGACTCTGCCGGTCCCCGTCTGTGTCCTACACAGCAAGGCAGGTTGCCAAGCAGGAAAATGGTGGCACTGTGCCTACAGCACCGGACTCTCCAGCCTGAGGTCCTGGGTTTGAGACTTTGCAACCCTGGCACAGGTGCCAGAGCGAAGCTCTGATTGTCTCTCTCCTCCTGGGAGGGAGGGGGGGGCTCATACCATGCCCTTCTCCACAGGTGCCGTCCTGTGAGGTGACCCCTTCAGAGGCCAACAGAACACCCCCAGACAAAAAGGAACCCAGTCCCATTTTGCCAGCAGGAGAAAAGCCGACCCCAATAATTAACCCCAAGGAGTTATTTCAGCCAGCGACAGTACAGCCGTCCCTCCGGTGATGACCCCAGGGTCAGCAGGATGGCCCTCAAGAGCTGCTGACCGTGGCCCCTGTGGGGGGAGGCCAGAGACAGACAGAGAGAGAGATCTGCCCAGGGATTCTTTTTTATCTTTTTTTTTTTTAAAGATATTTTTATACCCTTTTGTTGCCCCTGTCTTTTTGTTGTTGTTGTAGTTATTATTGTGGTTGTTAATGACGTTGTCGTTGTTGGACACGACAGAGAGAAATGGAGAGAGGAGGGGAAGACAGAGAGGGGGAGAGAAAGACACCTGCAGCCCTGCTTCACCGCCTGGGAAGCGACTCCCCTGCAGGTGGGGAGCCGGGGGCTCGAACCGGGATCCTCACCACGCTGATCCTCACCACGCTTTGCGCCATATGCGCTTAACCCGCTGTGCTGCCTACTGCCCAACTCCCTGCCCAGGGACTCGTAAAGTGTCCAGCAGCCCTGGTCAACCCCCAGCTTCATGGTGGTGCTCGGAAGCAGGTGGTACTTCCTAGCACTGGTGATGTTCTGGAAAATTCCTTCCCTGGGGCTCCTCCCTCACTGCTGCTGGCGCTTTCTGAGTTGCTTGGGGAAGGGTCCTTCACCCGAGGGGGGGAGACCGGAACCTGGGTTTGCACCCCGTCCACCCATGCGCGCACCTACACACGCACACACGCTGACGCTCCCAGCAGTTCTGCACCAGCAGTGAAGGTGGCCTAGAGCTTAGGGGAGGTTTTCCCACACGCCCTGCCCTGCAGGAAGGAGCCCTCGGCAGCTCAAGGTTGCTTGCCTGTAAAAGGAGTGGAATGGTGATGGAGGGTGGAGGGGAAGGGAGGTCCTTGGAGGAAGAAAAGAACGTACACACGGGAGTCAGGCCAATAGCACAGCGCAAGGACTGGCGTAAGGATCCCGGTTCGAGCCCCCGGCTCCCCACCTGCAGGGGAGTCGCCTCCCAGGCGGTGAAGCAGGTCTGCAGGTGTCTGTCTTTCTCTCCCCCTCTCTGTCTTCCCCTCCTCTCTCCATTTCTCTGTCCGGAGTAGGTCTGCAGGTGTCTGTCTTTCTCTCCCCCTCTCTGTTTTTCCCCTCCCTCCTCTCTCCATTTCTCTCTGTACTTTCCAAGCAGGTCTGCAGGTGTCTGTCTTTCTCTCCCCCTCTGTGTCTTTCCCCTCCCTCCTCTCTCCATTTTTCTCTGTCCTTTCCAAGCAGGTCTGCAGCTATCTTATCTTTCTCTCCCCCTCTCTGTCTTTCCCCCTTCTCTCTCCATTTCTCTCTGTCCTGTCCAAGAACGACATCAATAACAATAATAATAACCACAACAATAAACAAGGGCAACAAAAGGGAATGAATAAATAAATACTTTTTAACAATTTTTTTAAAAAGTATACACACACACACACTGAGTTTTAGGATGTGAAGGCCCACAGCTTCAGGAAGGTTTTCCCACACGCTCCACAGGGACCCCTTGATAGCACAGGGGCTGGTTGGCTGTGTGTGTGTGTGGGGGGGGGGGGGGCTGTTGCTGAGAGGGGAAGGTTGGTCATTGGGGGAGAGCAAAGCAAGTCACCCCTCCTTATCCCCCCAACCACCAGCTCACTCACCGCCCCCCCACACACACACCTGAACGCTGTGCTCTCCTCGGTCCGCCAGGTTCTCCCCCATGGGCGTGGACCACATGAGCGGCCTTTCCGGCGTCAATGTCCCGGGCAACGCGTCGTCCGGCTGGTGTATCTTCATCTACAACCTCGGGCAGGACGCCGACGAGGGCATCCTGTGGCAGATGTTCGGCCCCTTCGGCGCCGTCACCAATGTCAAGGTGATCCGCGACTTCAATACCAACAAGTGCAAAGGCTTTGGCTTTGTGACCATGACAAACTATGAAGAAGCTGCCATGGCCATCGCCAGCCTCAACGGCTACCGTCTGGGAGACAAAATCTTACAGGTTTCCTTCAAAACCAACAAGTCCCACAAATAACTCGCTCACACCTGTTGGTTGTTGGTTTTTTTTTTTTTTTTCTTTTTCTTTTTTTTTTTTTTTTTTTTTTTGTATGGAATAGATAATTAAGAGTGAAGATGTCAAACCTTTTTTTTCTCTCCTTTTTTTTTTCCTCTTTTCTTTTTTTCTTTTTGGTTAGTCTACAACTCATTCTGCGCCAATTTTCACAAGTGTTTGTCTTGGTCTCGATGAGAAGTGAACAGGTCTCTCTTTATATATATATTCCGGGATACACACACACACACACACACACACACACACACCGGGTTCAATTTTTTTTTTTTTTTTTTTTTGAGATTCCACCTCCCCTCCCATTCCCTCCACCTATCCTCACCCTGTTAAACTAATTCTTAAGTTTTTCTTAAGTTATTTCCTTTAAAAAAGAAGAAAGAAAGAAAGAGAAAAAATATAGATCTATATATATATATTAAACAGAACTCGAAGTAGATTCCATTGAGTAAAGCACTCCCCTCCCTCCCGTTGGGCTGGCACTATAAATGAAGCACATGCTTTCATTGCTAAGACTGTCTCCTGACACTCGTTTTCATTCAATGTCTCCACAAGCTGGATTTAAAAAAAAAAAAAAAAAAAACCCACCAAAAACAAACAGCGGCAGCAACAGCCAAAAAAAAAAAAAAAAAAAAAACCACCATCACCTGTTAAGTTTTACTCTCGAGAAAGTCAAGAGGCCAAATCAGACACGGCACCGTCTCGAAGCGACTCCAAGCTTCGGCTGACACCAGTGGCCACATCCCATCCACCCCATAGGGTCCGAGCACCTGCCCGTCCACCCAACCACTAGGTGGGGGTTTGAGGGTGGGACCCCACCTCCACTCCTCCAGAGAAGGACACAGGAGTCGGAGCCTCCCCCGCCCAGTGACACCCTAGATTTCTGCACCCCAACATTGCATGGCTGTCCACACATAGACAGACACAGAACCCACAGCCCCCTCTCCCCCTCTGTCTCTGTCTCAAGGACCCCATAACATTTGAGCACTGTTGCATTCCCACTTCCTTGTGAGCGCTTAAATCCCCCCCCCCTTTGTTTTTTTTTTTTTTTTTTCTTCAATTTTTAGACTCCCGTTTTTTGGTTGTTGTGTTTTTTTTTGTTTGTTTGTTTGTTTGGTTTTTTTTGTTTTTTGCTTTGGTTTTTAAGGCTTGGCTTCCGGCTGAACGCTCAACAGCAAAGTCCTTTGAACTTCTTGCCAGTTAACCTTATTAACTCGGACAAAAGAAAAAAGAAAAGAAAGGAAAAAAAAAAAAAAAAGAACCGTGCCCTTGGACCTTTGTAGTTTTCAGAATGACCTTCTCTGCCCCTTAGGCCACCCCCACCCTCATCACCCCCAAAAAAAAAAATCTCACTTTTCTTAACTGCCTTTAACATGGGGGTGGGGGAGGGTGCTGTGTTATAATTTTCTTTCTACTTGTTTTGGTTTTGTTTGTGTTGATTCCTTTTGTTTGCTCATTCGCTTTCCCTTTTTTTTTTTTTTTGTTTTGTTTTTTGTTTTGTTGATTTGCATTTAGGACCATTAAATTTGATTTTCATTTTGCTCAAGGTTTGTTTTCTTTTTTTTTTTTTTTTGCCTTTTTCTTTCTCTTTTTTTTCTGATTTATTTATTTATTTATTTATTATTTATTTGCTTTTGGCAAGGTGGCCCTGGTATCCTGGTGCTGCAGGACAAAGACTTAAAAAAAAACAAACCTGGAGACCAAAAAAAAAAAAAAAGAAAGAAAGGATGGCAAATCTGGAATATGGGGGGGGGGGGGGAGACGCTGGTGTTTGGGATCCAACAGAAGAGGTAATAGTTTACAGGCCAGACCTCCAATATCTTCTCTGTCCCCAAGTGGACAGAACTAAGGGAGCATCAGGCTAGCTCAGCCCCCACCTCCCCACCCCCACCCCTACCCCAAACTTGGACACGGGGCTGTGTCTTAGCTCCTGGTATCATGGTATTGTGTGGTTTTAACCTTATTTATTTCCCTTATTTATTTGTGTGGATGTAGAGAGCCAGTCAAGTGTCCTGTCCCGACCCAGAAGGCCTAGGGACAACTCGAGGCTGAGCTGTCCCCCCTCCTCCTCTGTCCAGCCCAATGCTGTGCCTCCTCCCTGCACCCCCCAGGCCAAAGCCCCAGCAGCCAGAGTCCACACCTAGGGGTGGTTCTGGTTCTTGCTGGCTGCCCCAGAGCCTTCCTCTTCCGGAACCAGAATGGGGGTCCTGGGGGTGAGGGGGTATGGGTACAAAGGTCTTCTCTTGACCCCCCACCCTATAACCCACCCCCTCTTCTTGTTTCCCCAGCATCCTGCCTTTGCTTCTACCCACGTGTGAGGCCACCCCACACCCTAAAAAGGCCCCTTTTGTCCTGTCCCAGCTCACCACCAGTCTCTGGTCAACACGGTGTCTGTTCTCTGAGCCACGGTCAAGCCAGAAGTGTGGAAAACACTTTTGACACTCCACCACCACCCAGGGTCAAACCCCCACACACACATCCCCCCCCCCAGGCCTGCACACAGAAGGTCCCCCGACTTTTAAGTCAATACTAACGGATTTTTTTTTTTTTCTTTCCCAATGTTGCACAGACAAATCCTATGACTGGCACTACTTAAATTCTCTCCTGGCCTGTCTGCAGCCTCATCTTTGAGAAACTGGGGGCCCTGGTTCCATGTAACCCCCAAGCACCCACACCCACCCCTTCCTGGCCCTACCCTTAACCCACCCTGGCAGAATCATCGAGACGCCAGGCTGGGAACCCAGGGCGTCCGGCGTCTGAGCTGGGCTGTTCTGAGGGGACCTGGCAGACACACAGAAATGAATCCCCATCCCACACCCACACCCCAAACTCCCACTTTCTGGAACCTCAGGAACCCCTTCAGACTCCCATCCCCACCACACACACACACACACACACACCCCAAATCTGTCCGAGGACACACACTTCAAACAGCAGCTAGAACTCCTGAACCCCGTCTCAGAAAGGGGTTCACATTCCTCAGCCTTTTGCACTTCTCCCCCCACCACACTCCCCACCCAATCTGTTTCCCACCAAACGAGTCATGACTTGGCAAAGGACTCTGGGAGTGGAGAGGGGGAGGATGTGTCTGTGGGTAGGAACACATCTTGGACATGTGACGTTCATGTGATACTCTGTTCCTGGTGACTTGCTCTGGGCTGGGGGGGGTTGTTTATTTTTGGGGGGGAAGGGATCACTTTACCAGCTGGTTCTTACATTGTACGATAGCCAAGTATATCAGTGTGGTTCCAGTTATGTCTGTGTGGTGTGTGTGTGTGTGTGTGTGTGTGTGTGTATTTTTTAATAGTTTTTTTCTTTTTAATTATGAAATGACTTATTTTTTTTCAGGTGCCTTTGGTTTTTTTTTGTTTGTTTGTTTTCTTTTGTTTCTGTTGGAGCTTGGTTCTCACGTGGGTCTGATTCCAATAAAGTCTGACAACTGTAGTCCAAAATATTAACCACAAAACAACAACAACAACAAAATAACTGGATCCCATTCTTTTCAGGACACTAAATGTAACTAGCTTTTTTTTTTTTTTTTTTGGATAATAACTGAAAAGGTACTTCTCAGTTTCCCCCATCTCCCTGTTTACCTTTTTAATCCCTGTGAATAGAGGTTCTTTAGTGTTTTAGGAGGAGAAAGGGAAAAAAAAACAACCCTAGATTTTGATAATTCAGAAAATAACTGATCAGTAAAGTGAAAGAAGAGCAATTTTTTCAAAATCCCAGTGAAGTGTGGCTTTTTTGTTTTAGTTTTTTTTTTTGTTTTGTTTTTTTGTGTGTTTTTTTTTTTTTTTTTTTTTTGGTCAAACGGCCTTCTCAACAAGGGTGAACCTTTTGCACCATTTCCAGAGTTTTTATAGCGATGCCAAACTGATATATTTACATGAAATGGAAACATGGAAAAAAAACATTTTATTAAACAATTGTTCCTAGCTGTGTAGACATTTTAATTCAGTTTTTTTTTTTCTAGTCCTCTTCCTTCCCAGTGTCAGAGTGCTGATCCTATCTGGGGTTCGAATGGATTCCCTGTGACTCAGTTGTATCTGAATGCATCAATCTGACCCCTGCCCCTGCCAGCCCACCTCCTACACAAACACACCCCCCCCCACACCTGGGTGGCCAACAGTGTATGTTCACCGTAATCGAATGTCTGTTTTCTTGGTAATAAATCAAGTGGGATCACTGAGCCTTGGTGCCCAGAGGCTGATGGTTGTGTGAGTTAAGCTCCGGGGGGTGGGGGGCTGGCGGAGTCACGGAGGGCCCTCTTCCAGCCGGCATTAGAACCCAGGGTATCAGTCTCTCCCCCTCTCTGTCTTCCCCCTCCTCTCCATTTCTCTCTGTCCTATCCAACAACACAGCAACAAGAATAACTACATCAACAAAACAACAAGGGCAACAAAAGGGAATAAGTATTTAAAAAAAAAAAAAAGATACAGAGCAGGACAAGATAAGACAGAGGATATCACCCCCTCCATCTGGGAAGGACCAAAGTACCTTCTCCCCCAAGGATTGTCTGTCTGTCTGTCTGTCTGCTTGTTCTCCATTCCTGAGTCATGTAGTGTGCGGGGGTTGAACCTGGGACCTCAAGAGTCTCAGGCAGGAAAGTCTCTGCAATGCTGTCTTCCCCCATCCCAGGTCTCTCTCTCTGACTCTGGCTGCCCCTTTCTGGAAAACTTGACCTGAGGTGGCCCGGGAGGTGGCATAGTGGGTAAAGCATTCAACTGTCAACTGTGAGGTCTTGAGTTTGGTCCCCAGCATTGCATGTGCCAGAGACAAGCTCTGCTTCTCCCCTCCCCTCTCCCATCCCCTCCCCTGTCCTCCATGTTCTCTCTCTCTCTCCCCCTCCCTCTCTCCATCCCTCATTAATAAAGCTATGAACAGGGGATAGGGAAAAGACTGGCAGTCACCATTCAGCATATGTTGCCATGCACAGGGATGCAAGTTCAAGCTCCTGGCGCCCAACTTCCAAGCTTTATGAGCAGTGAAGCAGTTCCCGTAGTGTCCGTCCTTCGTACTCTCTCTCCCTTCTCAATCTCTCACTGCCCCAGCAAATAAAAAGTGAAAGGGTCTAGGCAGTAAGTAGCCCACCAGGTTAAGCACACGCATACTGTGAAGCATAAAGATCTCAGTTCGAGCCCCCAGCTCCCCACCTGCAGGGGAGTCGCTTCACAGAGAGAAATGGAGAGAGCAGAAGAGAAAGATAAGACACCTGCAAACCTGCTTCACCGCCTGGGAAGCGACTCCGCTGCAGGTGGGGAGCCCGGGGGGCTCGAACCGAACCGGGATCCTTAACACCCGTCCTTGCACTTTGCGCCACCTGCGCCTAACCCACTGCTACCGCTTAACCAGGTGCACCACCACCAGGCCCTACGCGCTCTCTCTGGCTGCTCTGGGCCAACCTGATGAAAGTTTTCAACTAGCAAATGTCAACACCCAGACCTCAGCGCCAACCACTAAGCCCACAAGTGCTCAACCTGCTCTGCTCCTTGGGCCCTGTCGACTTGCGGCCACTGGGTGGCAGTGTTCTCCAAGTGGGAGCCAGCACCCAGGTAAAGTTGACTCAGGTCTGAGCTAAGGCAAGGTGTTTTCACAAAAGATTCCCTCGGAGAACAGCACACCCGGCCAGGGGTCCGTTTTCCCGACGTGTTCTAGGACTCACCCTCCCACCCCAAGAATATTTCCTTTAAGAAAAAGAAAAAAAAACCAAAAAAATTTTTTTTATTAACTCTATTTATTAAATAGAGATAGCCAGAAATTGGGAAGGGAGAGGGAGAAAGATAGATAGCTGCAGCCCTGCTTCACCACTCGCAAAGCTTTCCCCCTGCAGGTGGGGATCGATCGGGGCCTCGAACCCGCAGACTTGTGCATTGTAACATATGCGCTCAACCAGGTGCACCGCCACCCGGCCCCCTCCCCCCCCCCTTTTTTTTTTTTTTTTGCCTTCAAGGTTTTTGTAGTGTCAGCATTACAAATCCATTTTATTGGATAGGACAGAAATTGAGAGAGGAGGGGTGGAGTTAGATGGACAGAGACAGACAGCTACAGACCTGCTTCACCACTTGTGATGCGCCCCCCCCACGGGTGGGGATCCTTGTACAAGGCTTTGTACTATCTTTGTTTAACCCAAGGCTACTTAACTGCTCGGCCCCCACGATATTGCCCAAGTGGAGCCGAAAGAATTGTTTCAGGGACCTGGTAGAGCTCATCTGTGTTACAACTTGTAAGGACCTGGGTTCAAGCCCTCAGTCCCTACCTCCAGGGAGAAGCTTCAAGGGCAGCGAAGCAAGGCTACAGATGTCTCTCTCTCTCTCCTCCCTTCCCCTCTCAGTTTCTCTGTCTGTGTTCAATAAATAAAGAACAATTTTTAAAGTTTTTTTTTTTTTTTTAGTATTTTAATTTTATTATTGGATAAAGAAAGTGAGAGGGGGGTGGTCCGGGAGGTGGCGCAGTGATAAAGCATTGGACTCTCAAGCATGAGGTTCTAAGTTTGATCCCCGGCAGCACATGTGCCAGAGTGATGTCTGTTTTTTTCTCTCTCCTCCTATCTTTCTCATAAATAAATAAAATCTTTAAAAAAAAGAAAGAAAGAAATTGATGGGGGATAAGGAGGAAAGAGAGAAACCTGCAGCCCTGCTTCACCACTTCTGTAGCTTCTCCCCCAGCCTATGGGGACTGGGGCCTTGAACCCGGGTTCTTGTGCACTGTAATGTGCACCCCCTACCCCCTAAGAGACTCCTTTTTAAAAAATTACTTGAGGTCCATCACAAAGTTAAACAGCTTTGCCAGAGGCACTAAAATTCCAGGTTCAGTTAGCCCTCACACCATAAGCCAGAGCTGAGGAGAGCTCTGGTCTATCTGCAATTAAAACAAATAACATGGATTTCACAGAGGAAAGGAAAGTTTCCCTGAAGCAACGCTCATTTTTGACCGCACGGTCTAAAAGTGGAAACACCTGTGTAAATCAATTTCTTTAAAAATGAGACACACTGGGGACTAGGGCGGTAGCACAGCGGGTTAAGCCCATGTGGCACAAAACGCAGGGACCCGCGTAGGGATTCCGGTTCGAACCCCCGGGCTCCCCACCTGCAGAGGAGTCTCATCACAGGCGGTGAAGCAGGTCTGCAGGTGTCTGTCTTTCTCTCCCCCTCTCTGTCTTCCCCTCCTCTCTCCATTTCTCTCTGTCCTATCCAACAATGACGACATCAATAGCAACAACAATAATAATAACTACAATAAGGACAAAAGGGAATAAGTAAATAATTTTCAAACTTTATTTATTGTTGGAGAGAGACAGAGGGAAATTGAGGGGAAAGGAAGATAGAGATGGAGAGAGACCCCTGCAGCCCTGCGTCACCACTCAGGAAGCTTTCCCCCTGCAGGTGGGGACCAGGGGCTTGAACCCGGCTCCTTGCGCACTGTAGTGTGTGCGTGCTTAACCAGGTGCGCCACCGCCTGGTCCCAAGAAATAATTTTTTAAGACATTTAATGACTTGCAGAAAGAGGGAAACGGTTGCAATGGTGGGGATGGAGCTGGGGACCGCATGCTCCCAAGCACAAGGCTTTATTCACGTGTCAACTCTGGGTTGCATTTGGCCTGTTTCTTGAGAAGCAGGTTTTTTGTTTGTTTGTTTGTTTGTTTGGTGTAAACAGGACCTGACCATGAGTGCCCTCAAGTTTTCTGGCCCTTTAGATCCTGATACTAGATTGCTAGATCTGCAGTTTGCAAGGAACCCGGAGCAGAAGGAAGCAAGCAGGATGGTTCTGTAAAAAAACATCCTGCCCGAGGCTCTGAGATCCCAGGTTCAGTCCCCAGCACCACCATCAACTGTGTTCTGGCCAAACAAATAGTTTCCTTCCCCACCTGCAGGGGGGAAAGCTTCACAAGTGGTGAAATAGGGCTGCAGGTGTCTTATCTCCCTGTCACCCCCTTCCCTCTCAGTGTCTCTATCCAACAAATAAAATATTAAAAAAAAAAAAAAAAAGTTTCTTGTAGCAAACTGCTAAAATAGGCCCATTCTCTCTCGCGCTTTGGGTGCAAGTCACTTTGCTATTAGCATCTATATTAGCTTGAGGTATCAATCAATCTTTTAAAAAAAACATTTATTTACTCATTTATTCCCTTTTGTCGCCCTTGTTTTCTCTATTGTTGTCGTTGTTGGAGAGGACAGAGAGAAATGGAGAGAGGAGGGGAAGACAGAGAGGGGGAGAGACAGACAGACACCTGCAGACCTGCTTCACCGCCTGGGAAGCGACTCCCCTGCAGGTGGGGAGCCGGGGGCTCGAACCGGGATCCTTACGCCGGTCCCTGCGCTTTGCGCCACCTGCGCTTAACCCGCTGCGCTACCGGTAGCCTGACCCCTTCAATCAATCTTAATCCAGGGGCGCAGGAGGTGACACGTGGTTAAATGCTCACACTACAGTGCGTAAGGACTCGGGTTCAAGCCCCCGGTCCCCACTTGCAAGGAAATAGCTTCACGAGTGGTGAAGCAGGGCTGCAGGTGTCTGTTTGTCTCTCTCTCTCTCCCCCCGCCGCAGCACCTCAATTTCTGTCTCTCTACAATAATAATTTAAAAATAAATCATACTCCAGGTCAGCCTTTCCTTTTTTTATTATGTATTTTTATTTAAAATTATCTTTATCTACTAGATAGAGACAGCCAGAAATTGAGAGAGAAGGGGTTGATAGAGGCAGAGAGATACCTGCAGCCCTGCTTGACCGCTCGTGAAGCTTTCCCCCTGCAGTTGGGGACCAGGGGCTCGAACCCGGGTCCTTACGCACTGTGATGCGAGTGCTTAACCAGGTGCGCCACCACCTGGTCGCTTTTTTTTAAAAATTATATTTATTGCCTAGAGACTGTCAGAAATCTAGAGGCAAGGGGGAGATAAGAGACACCTGCAGCCCTGCTCCACCATTCGCTAAGCTTTCCCCCTGCAGGTAGGGGACGGGGGCTCGAACCTACGTCCTCATGCACTGTAACACGTGCGCTCACCATGCGGCCCCTTAAAAATCAACCTTTCCCGTGAGCATAACGGGCAGCATGCGAAGCCCTTAAGCCAGCCAGCACACTCCGGCCAGAGTAAACTCGCCTGCCGGCGTGCCAGCCCTAAGCCACGCCCCTCTGAAGGCTCAGCCTATCACGAGCCTCTGCCTTAAACGCCGACCAATCAGACGCCTCTCCCTCCAGGCATTTTCCCCGCCCCTATCTCGCCTCAGCCAATAGCTTCACATGCCCCGCCCACTTCTAGAACTCTGTCCAATCAGAGGCCTTTTCCCCTTCCCCCCCCCTTTCCCAGACCTCGGCTCAGCCGGGCCCAGCGGACGCCGGCTGATGACGCCATCAGGCTGCGTCGCGGGAAGGTCACACGGGAATCTTTCAACATGGCGGCGGCGGCGCTGCGGGGAGGCTGGTGCCGCTGCCCGCGGGTGAGCGGGTCTCGGTGGTGGGGGGCTCCCTGCGAGTTGGGGGTCCTGGTCCACCGCCTCCAAGGCCCCCCTTCCGCTCAGATCCTGGCTCTGGGCGCGGCGACAGGCTCGGGGTCGGGGAGCTGGGGGCAGCCCGGGTGGTGGGGGCGCCGCGTGCAGGGCGGCGGGTCCCGGGGGTGGGTGCTCCCCACGTGCGCGGGGAGCCGGGGGGGGACCCCCGCTCACAGACGCCCCGGATCACGGTCCAGACCCGCGGGAAATGCCGGGGCATCCCTTCCCCGGGGCTGTCAGCATGGAGACAGAGACAGAGAACTCAGACAGGAGAGGCCGAGCAGCTCAGGGGCTGGGGAGACAGCATCCTGGTTCTGCAAAAGCCTCTCCCGCCTGAGGCTCCTGAGGTCCCAGGTTCAATCCCCAGCACCAGCACCAGCCAGAGGCGGGCAGAACTCTGTGAAAAGTAGATGAGTAATAATCACTATGGTATGGCAGTGTCTGGTCATTGCTATGATCTGGTATGATACCAGCTGGTTATAACATCAGGTTATGGTTATCCTTGTTATTATTCATGGGGCTGGGGAGACAGCAGGAGGGTTCTGCAGAAAAAGACTCGCCTGCCCGCGGCTCTTGAGGTCCCTGGTTCGATCCCCAGCACCACCAGCAGCCGGAGCTGAGCAGGGCTCTGGTTATTCCATGTATGTATTTTTCTCTCTGTGATTAAAGAGAAATAAAAGGGGGGAGGGTCCTGTGCCGAAACTCACATAATACGGAAGCACAAGGATCCTGGGTGCGAGGACCCGCGCCCCTCCCCACCTGCAGGGGAGTCGCTTCCCAGGCGGTGAAGCAGGTCTGCCGGTGTCTGTCTGTCTCTCCCCCTCTCTGTCTTTCCCCTCCCCTCTCCATTTCTCTTCTGAGCTAACAACGACATCAATAACAATAATAACTACAACAATTAAAAAAAAAAAAAGGGCAGCTAAAAGGAATAAATAAATAAAATATTGAAAAGAAAAAGAATGCCGGGAATCAAAATCGAACCCGGGACCTTATGCTTGAGAGTCTAATGCTTTACCCACTGCATTACTTCCCGGGCCACATGGGGTTGGGCTTATTCCCTTTGGATCTTGGAACAAGATGGGGCGTGAAGGACGGGGGCGGGGGGGGGGGGGTTTGACAGAGCTTGGAACAATTACTGGTGGTTCTTGGAGAGAGGGGCCCTGAGGTCAGGAGAGGAGAGACACCTGCAGCCCTGCTCTGCTGCCAGTGACGCTTCCCCACTGCCGGTGGGAACCAGGGGCTTGACCCCACGTCCTCGTGTCTGGTTACATGTGCGATTCACCAGGTGCACCCACCGCCCAGCCCCCACAGAGGGCGTATCTCGCCCTGCCCAGAGCTCAGGCTGAAACCCCGGCACTAAGTGGCATATCCCCGCAACATCTGGGGAAGCTCTTCCTTTCACTGTCTCTCTTGTCTCGAAAAAAAGTGACTTGGGAAGTGGTGAAATCCCACAGGCACAAGGCCCCAACTCTGCACAAATGAGCATTTAATTTTTTAGGGGCCGGGTGGTGGCGCACATGTTACAAAACACAAGGACTCAGGTTCAAGCCCCCTGTCCCCACCAGTAGGGTTTCTGATAAGCTTCGCAAGTGGTGAAGCAGGTCTGCGGGTGTCTCTCTGTCTCTCTCCCTATCTCCCCCTCTCCCTTTCAATCTCTGGCTGTTCCCAATTAAAAAAAAATAATAGGGCGATGGATAGATAGCATAATGGTTATGCAAATGGACTCTCCTGCCTGAGGCTCCAACGTCCCAGGTTCAGACCCCCGCACCACCATAAGCCAGAGCTGAGGAGTGCTCTGGTAAAAAAAAAAAAAAAAAAAAGAATTTAAAGAATAATAATTAAAAAAACATTTTTTAAAAAAATGTTCATCTTTTTTTAAAAAGATTTTAATTGTTAATTATGAAGAGAGAGAGAGAGAGAGAGAAAGAACCAGGCATCATTCTGGCACGTGCTGCTGAGGATCGAACTCAGGACCTCCTGCTTGAGAGTCCAAAGCCTTATCACTGTGCCACCTCCTGGACCACCACATTTACTTCTTTAAAAGATTAATTTATGGTGGTGCAGTGGATAAAGCATCGGACTCTCAAGCATGCGGTCCTGAGTTCAATCCCTGGTGATGCCTGGTTCTTTCTCCTCCTATGTTTCTCATTAATAAATAAATAAAATCTTTAAAAAAAAAAGATTAATTTATGGATGAGAGAGAGAGAGAAGGAAGCAGAGCCTCCCTCTGGCACATGCGATGCTGGGAATCGAACTCAGGACCTCACACTTGAGAGTCCAGTGCTTTCCCCACTATGGCCCTTCCCAGTCCGCCTACCACAGGCTTCTAAATGGACCTCTCTTCCCCGACCAGAGATGTCTCAGCAGTGGAATCCCGTTTCTTCCCCGCCAGCACCTAGTACCACTGCCCCACGGAACCTGCAGCGTCCGCCGACCCGGTAGAGAACTGCCCCTGGTGAGTGAGAGAGCGGCCAAGAAGCAGATGCGGAGAGGGGGGTGACAAGGAGGCAGGCTCGACTGGCACACACAGGCTGAAGTCCGCGGGAGGGCGCCCACACAGCTGTCGGTCTACACCGACCCCCTGCCCCCAGCCAGCGCCTTGGAGGTGCCAAGCCCAGTGCCCCTTTCATTAAAAACAAAATATCAGGGAGTCGGGCGGTAGCGCGGCAGGTTAAGCGCAAGTGGCGCAAAGCGGAAGGATCCTGGTTCGAGCCCCCAGGCTCCCCACCTTCAGGGGAGTCGCTTCCCAGGCGGTGAAGCAGGTCTGCAGGTGTCTGTCTTTCTCTCCCCCTCTCTGTCTTCCCCTCCTCTCTCCATTTCTCTCTGTCCTATCCAACAATAATGACAACAATAACAATACAACAAAAGGGATATTCACTGTGAGATCTCAAGCCAGGAGAAGGCAAAACACTGACCAACCCCGTCCCCCCAAATTCCACCCACCCACACACACACACTCACTCCTTCCATTTCTCTAGGCCCAGCCCTACTCCTCCAGCAGCCGGAAGGGCTTTCTGTCCGGGTTAGTCGACAGTATCAAGCAGGAACTGGCCAAGAACAGAGAGATGAAAGAAAACATCAAGAAGTTTCGAGAAGAGGCCCGGAGGCTGGAGGAGTCAGAAGCTCTCCAGGAAGCTCGGAGAAAATATGTAAGTTCCCTACCAAACAATGTGATGATAACATTAACTATCGATTGTCTTTTTGAACCCTAAGACAGCAGGAACCTCACATCTCCACTATAGAGCCTCTACTTCCCCCAGTCCTGGAACCCTTGGATAGGGCCCAAAAGAAAAAAAAAAGAAAATATGTAAGTTCCCTTGGCCCCCTGTCTCTCCCTCCCTCTCTCTCTCTCTCTCTCTCTCTCTCTCTCACACACACACACACACACACACACACACACACATACACCGTGCCCAGACACCTGGCCTCCCTGAACGTTCTGACTCCTCGCTGCCTTAATGGTGCCCAGCCATGAGTGAGTGGATGGCTCCGTGTCCTTTGACCCTGTCCCACAACCTTCCCCTTTGGGCCCCCACGCGGATCCTCACCAAGGCGCTGGGTGTCAGCTACCCACCCCCCCACGCCATCCTCATGAGTTTGGGGCCGTGGCCTGTTCCCCTCTGAGTGTCCCCGTTCAGTGTGGGGCACTTGTCCCTTTCAGACTGTTTCTATTTTTTTATTATTTATTTATTTTTAATATTGTATTTATTGATGAGAAAGACAGGAGGAGAGAAAGAACCAGACATCACTTTGGTACATGTGCTGTAGGAGACTGAACTCAGAACCTCTTGCTTGAGAGTCCAATGCTTTATCCATCTCCCAGACCACATTATTTTTTTTTAATTTTTATTTATTTGTTTCTAATTTTTTTTAACCAGAGCACTGTTCAGCTCTGGCTTATGGTGGTGTGAGAGAATTGAATGTGGGACTTTGGAGCCTCAGGCAGGAGAGTCTGCTTGCACAAACCATTATGCTATGTACCCTTCGCCTTACTTATTTTTTTTAACTTCTTTCCCCAGTGGTTATGCTCAGCTCTGATGGATTGAACCTGGGACCTCAGTGCCTCAGGCAGGAGAGTCTCTGCAGAACCACTGTGCTGTCTCCCAGGCCCTAACTTAATTTTTTTCTTGTTGTTTTCTAGGAACTTTTTACATATGTATAATTTTTAAAAAATATTTATTTATCCCCTTTTGTTGCCCTTGTTGTTTTACTCTTGTAGTTATTATTGTTGTTGATGTCATCGATGTTGGATAGGACAGAGAGAAATGGAGAGAGGAGGGGAAGACAGAGAGAGGGGAGAGAAATATAAGACACCTGCAGACCTGCTTCACCACCTGTGAAGCGACTCCCCTGCAGGTGGGGAGGCAAACCGGGATTCTTTTGCATTTTGTGCCACCTGCGCTTAACCTGCTGCGCTACCGCCCGACTCCCCATATGTAGAATTTTTAAAGCCTTTTTTTTTTTTTTAATTATTGGAGACAGAGCGAAATTGAGAGGTGGGGGAGATAGAGGGAGAGACAGAGAGACACCTGCAGCCCTGCTGCAACAGCCCTGCTGCAACACTCGTGAAGCTTCCCCCCTGCAGGTGGGGACCAGAGGCTGGAACCTGGGTCCTTGAGCACTGTAGTGTGTGTGCTTAACCAGGTGCGCCACTGCCTGGCCCCGGGAGATACTTCTTTTTTTAGTCAGGACATTATTGAGCTCTGGCCGCTGGTGGTGCTGGGGGCTGAACCTGGGGCCTCAGAGCCTCAGGCACTAAAGTCTTTTGTTATAGAACAACTGTGCTGTCTCCCTTTTCTCCCTCTCCCCTCTCCCCCTCTCTCCCTCTCCATCTGCCTCTTCCTTCTCCTCTCCCTGTTAGGGAAAAAAAAATGAAAAAGGGGGCCAGGTGACACACCTGGTGGAACGCACATACAGTGCGCAAGGACTCGGGTTCAAGACCCCAGGTCCCCACCTGCAGGGAGGAAAGCTTCCCGAGTGGTGAAGCAGGGCTGCAGGTGTCTCTCTGTCCCTGTCCCTCTCTGTCTCCCCCTCCTTATATATATATAAGGGTTTTTTTGTTTGTTTTTGTCTTTCTCCTGTTGCAGAAAACCATTGAGTCGGAGACTGTGCGGACCAGCGAGGTGATCAAGAAAAAGCTGGGGGAATTCTCCGGGACAGTCAAGGAGGTGCCGACCCTGGGAGAGTGTGTTGGGGGTCACGGTACTTTGAGGGGCCACCTCACTACCCAAGAAGTGAGCCCAGAAGGAATCTTGCTTGCTTCCCTCAGCAGGAAAGAGAAGGGAAGCCAAATAGGGCCTTGAGCGTCATCATTATTATTAATATTATTAATCTTTATTTATGAGCTCAAGACAGCCAGAATTGGAGTGGGTAGGAGAGAGAGAGACAGACACCTGCAGCCCTGCTTCACCACTCACAAAGCTTTCCCCCTGAAGGTGGGGACCAGGGCTTTGAACCCGGGCCCTTGTAACACCAGGCACTAATCTCTCTTCTTCTCCCCCTTCCCTCTCAATTTCTCTCTGATTCCATCATAAATATATACATTTTAAAAATGTGGGGGGTCGGGCGGTGGCACAGTGAGTTAAGCACATGTGGCGCAAAGCGCAGGGACCGGTGTAAGGATCCCGGTTCGAGCCCCCGGCTCCCCACCTGCAGGGGGGTCGCTTCACAGGCGGTGAAGCAGGTCTGCAGGTGTCTGTCTTTCTCTCCCCCTCTCTGTCTTCCCCTCCTCTCTCCATTTCTCTCTGTCCTATCTAACAACAAATTGCGTCAACAAGGGCAATAATAATAACCACAACGAAGCTACAACAAGGGCAACAAAAAGGGGGGGAAAATGGCCTCCAGGAGCGGTGGATTCATGGTGCAGGCACCGAGCCCAGCAATAAGCCTGGAGGAGGAAAAAAAAAAAAAAATGTGGAGCAGGGCCAGGCGGTAGTGCAGTAGGTTAAGCGCAGGTGGCGCAAAGCACAAGGACCAGCAGAAGGATCCCGGTTTGAGCCCCCGGCTCCCCACCTGCAGGTGAAGCAGGTCTGCAGGTGGTCTGTCTCTCTCCCCCTCTCTGTCTTCCCCTCCTCTCTCCATTGCTCTCTGTCCTAGCCAACAGTAACGACATCAATAACAACAACAACTACGTGGGCAACCAACATAAGGGGAAAATATGGCCTTGTAGTGCAGGCACCAAGCCCCAGGGATCAATAAATAAAAGTCCAGGATCCTGTAGGTTCTCATTGGATGGATAGAGACAGAGAAGAAGTAAGAGAGACAGACAGCCACCTGCAGCCCTGCTTCCCCACTGTTTCTGAGGCGGGGATGGAGTTTGAGAGAAACAGAAACAGAGCCTCCCCCGGCACAGGCTTCAAACTCAGGAACCTCAACGCGTGGAGGAGGGTCCAGCTCACCACCCGCTGAGCCCCCCCACACACACACCTCTGCCTCAGTAGAGTCTCCAGGAAGTCAGTCAGAGCGACCTGGGCCGGAAGATCAAGGAGGGTGTCGAGGAGGCCACGAAAACAGCCAAGCAGTCGGCAGAGTCGGTGTCCAAGGGTGGTGAGAGGCTGGGCCGTACGGCTGCCTTCAGAGCCCTTTCCCAGGTGAGCTGGTTTGTGTCTGGGGTGGGGGGTTCCTGTCTGTACAGATACCCCCCCAGATATCCCGCCGGGCCACGAGAGGAGGGTGAGTCTTAGAACCTGGGTCGAGAGACAGAGGAGCCCCAATCCCTAGACACCCCCTTCCTGTCCCACAGGGTGTGGAGTCGGTGAGGAAGGAGATCGATGACACCGTGATTGGCCAGACGGGGCCCTACCGGCGGCCCCAGCGGCTCCGGAAGCGGAAGGAGTTCGCGGGCGAGAAGCTCAAAGAGGAGAAGGTGTTTGAGCCCAATGAGTAGGTGGCAGGGCCCCCCCCGAACCCTGCAAGCACACCCCACATCCCCTCAGTTTGCTTTTTGATTTGTAACAGCTCTTTACATATGTGGGCTTTTTTTTTTTTTTTAATTTATGTATTCACTTTTGTTGCCCTTATTGTTTGATTGTAGTAGTTATTGTTGTTGTTGCTGTCATCGTTGTTGGATAGAACAAAGAGAAATGGAGAGAGGAGGGGAAGACTGGGAGAGAAAGACACCCACAGACCTGCTTCACCGCCTGTGAAATAAATCCTCCGCAGGTGGGGAACCGGGGACTTGAACCCGGATCCTTCCAGCGGTCCTTACGCTTTGCGCCACATGCGCTTAACCCACTGCGCTACTGCCGGACTCCCATATGTGGATTTTTAAAAAAATATTTATGTATTCCCTTTTGTTGCCCTTGTCTTCTCTATTGTTGTAGTTGTAGTTGTAGTTGTTGTTGTCCTCGTTGTTGGATAGGACAGAGAGAAATGGAGAGAGGAGGGGAAGACAGAGAAGGGGAGAGAAAGACAGACCTGCTTCACCGCCTGTGAAGTGACTCCCCTGCAGGTGGGGATCCGGGAGCTCGAACCAGCATCCTTATGCCGGTCCTTGTGTTTTGTGCCACGTGCGCTTAACCCGCTGCGCTACCACCCGACTCCCACATATGCGGTTTTTTTGTTTTTTTGTTTTTTTTAATAAGCTCAGCTTTGGCTAATGGTGGTGCTGGGGGTGGAACCTGGGATCTCAGAGCCTCAAGCAGGAAAGTCTTTTTCACAGAAGCATTATAGGACCTCCTTAGCCTTGTCTTTTTCTTGTTGATTTCTAAGAACTCTTGACATATGTGGGATTTTTTTTTCTTTCCTCCTCTAAACCACACCCCTGCCTGATGGTGGTGCTGGGGATGGAACCCGGGGCCTCACAGCCTCAGGCAGGAGAGGCTTTTCGTTGAACCACTGTGCAGTCTCCCTGGCCCTCTTTTATTCTTGTTGATTCCTAAGAGCTTTTTACATATGTGGGACCTGAAGAGGGGCTGAGGGGGCCCGGAGGCTCACATCCGTCACCCCCCCCCCAGAGAGGCGCTGGGCATGGTTCTGCACAAGGACTCCAAGTGGTACCAACAGTGGAGGGACTTCAAGGACAACAATGCTGTGTTCAACCGTGAGTGGGCGGGGCTGCGGGGAGGGCGGCCTCTGGGAGCAGGGGGGAACCCAGGAATGACTGGTCCCTGGGACTCTCGGGGTGGGCGGGGTCATTGGGGTGGTCCAATGGGGCGGAGGGTGGGGCCGCAGGGGATATTGTCCAATGAGAATAGGAGGCTCCGGTGGGTGGGGGGGGCAGAGTAGACTGGCCAATTGGGGTGTCGGTGGGCGGGGCCTAGGTCCAGCTGATTCAGGTGTGGGGTGTCCGCCCCGCCCCCCATCCCTGCACGTCTGCCCTGCCCGTGCGCACACACTCTCTCCCCCTCTTCTCTCACTTCCTCTCTGCCCATGCCAATAAATACGTAGATATAATTTATTTACTTCAGATTTTGTTTGTTTATTTAGTAACGGGGAGGGGGGGGGAGAAGAATGAGGACGTGGCTCTTTTCCATGGCTTTTCCAGGGTTTGAACTCAGGACCTCATGCTCTCGAAACAGGGCAATATTTTTTGACAAAAGGAAACGGTCTTTATACGAAAGAGAAGCCAGGAAAGCATCCCTCTCACGCATTCGATGAATTTCGGGGCTTTAAGCCTGAGAGGCGGACACTTCGTCGTCTCGTGTCTGCCAGCCCAAGCCTGACCCCGTTTACCCACTCGTTTTGATTTTTTATTATTATTATTATTTTATATTTATGGGAGACAGAATTTGAGGGGAAGGAAGGGCCAGATAAGGAGAGAGACAGAGTGACCTCTGCAGCCCTCCTTCACCACTCACGAAGCTTCCCCCCTGAAGGTGGGGACCAGGGCCTTGAACCCGGGTCCTTACCCACTGCTGTGTGTGTGCTCAACCAGGTGCGCCACCACCGGGCCCCCCCTTTTTTTTTCATTTCTCATTTTTTTTTTAATTAAGTTTGCTTTTTATTGAATAGAGACAGCCAGAAATCAAGAGGGGGGGGGTCATAGGGAGAGAGACACCTGCGGCCCTGCTTCACCACTCGGGAAGCTTTCTGCCTGCAGGTGGGGCCTGGGGGCTCAAACCCAGGTCCTTGCGCACTGTGACACAGGTGCTCGACCAGGTGCGCCACCACCCAGCCCCTCATTTTAAATTTTCTGTCCTAAGGACATCGAAGTCCCTCTGCACTATTTCCAGACCCTCCTCTGGCCACCTCTTTCTCTGTTTTGATCTTCCTATTTTTTATTTCCTTGTTTTTGCTTCTTTTTTTTTAAATATTTATTTATTCCCTTTTGGTGCCCTTGTTGTTTTATTGTTGTAGTTATTATTGTCGTTCTTGATGTCGTCGTTGTTGGATAGGACAGAGAGAAATGGAGAGAGGAGGTGAAGACAGAGAGGGGGAGAGAAAGACAGACACCTGCAGACCTGCTTCACCGCCTGTGAAGCGACTCCCCTGCAGGTGGGGAGCTGGGGGCTCGAACCGGGATCCTTATTCTGGTCCTTGCGCTCTGCACCTCCTGCGCTTAACCCACTGCGCCACCGCCCGATTCCCTCCTTGTTTATTTTTCTTTGCCCAGAGCCCTGCTCAGCTCTGGCTGACGGTGGTGCAGGGATTGAATCTGGGACCTCAGAGCCTCAGGCAGGAGAGTCTCCTTGCAGAGCCCCTGTGCTTGCCATCTCCGCCCTCCCACATCCCGCTTCCTCCTAAATAAACAGTCAGCTCCAGGCCGCGGGCTATCTGCTCCCATCGTGGGATGAAATCGGGGAGAGGGGACCAACCATCTTCTGGGAAGGGACCCCCCCTAATCACCCCTGGGGCCCTGCAGGATTCTTCGAGATGAAGATGAAATATGACGAAAGTGACAATGCCTTCATCCGAGCCTCCCGGGCACTGACGGACAGAGTCACGGATATGCTGGGTGAGTGACACCCAGGAGTCACCAGCAGATGCTGGGAAGGGCTCAACTCCCCCCCCACCACCACCACCCCAACCTCCCGCTCCCTGACCCACAGGGAGAGTTCTTGGCTCAGCTCTGGTTTGTGATGGTGCTGCTGGGGATTGAACCTGGGGCTTTGGAGTGTGTTTTGTTTTGTTTTTGCCTCCGAGGTTATCGCTGGGGCTCGGTGCCAGCACTATGAATCCACTGCTCTTGGAGGCTGTTTTTCCCATTGTGTTGCCCTTGTGGTTGTTATTGCTGTTGTTGTCGTTGTTGGCTAGGACAGAGAGAAATGGAGAGAGGAGGGGAAGACACAGAGGAGTTAAGCCGGAGCCCTGCTCGCCTCTGGCTGCTGGTGGTACAGGGGATGGAACCTGGGACCTCAGAGCCTCAGGCAGTGAAATCTTTTTGTAGAACCCTCCTGCTGTCTCCCAGACCTTGCCTTTTTCTTGTTGATTTATTAACAACTCTTTACATATATGGGATTTTTTTTTTTTTAAAACCATAGCCCTGCTCAGCTCTGGCTGCTGGGGGTTGCCGGGGATTGAACCTGGAGCCTCAGAGCCTCAGGCCCCCGAGAGAGCCTGCTTCCAGAACCAATGTGCTGTCGTCCCCCCCCACCCCTGCCCTCAGGGGGCCTGTTCTCCAAAACCGAGATGTCCGAGGTGCTGACCGAGATCCTTCGGGTGGACCCCGCCTTCGACAAGGACCGCTTCCTGCGCCAGTGTGAGAACGACATCATTCCCAACATCCTGGAGGTGGGCCTGGCCGGGGGCTTCGGTCTGTGCGGTCCTCAGTGGCCTGCCGTCACCCACTGGGCACCGCACCGCCGCTAGGGAAATCAAGGGGGCCGCTGGGGGCCTCCCCCTTCCCCGTTTCTCTGGAAGCCTCTTTCCCGGAATCCTGGTTGTCTGTTGTGCCTACTTATTTATTTATTTATTTTCCCTTTTGTTGCCCTTGTTTTTTTATCGTTATTCTAGTTATTATTGTTGTTGTTACTGATGTCATGGTTGTTGGCTAGGACAGAGAGAAATGGAGAGAGGAGGGGAAGACAGAGAGGAGGAGAGAAAGACAGACACCTGCAGACCTGCTTCACCGCCTGTGAAGCGACTCCCCTGCAGGTGGGGAGCTGGGGGCTCGAACCGGGATCCTTACACCGGTCCTTGTGCTTTGCGCCACCTGCGCTTAACCCGCTGCACTACCGCCCGGCTCCCTGTTACTGTTATTTTTATAATGTAAATCCTCGGCGGATAGAGCCTGGGACATCAGCAGGCAGAGTGCATGCCTTACCTGTGGCCACGTTGGCCTTGGTCCTGGTCCCTATTGCCTGCTGTGTCCCCCTCCCCTGGCCTTACTGGGGAGGGGGTGTGGGGCAAGAGGCCTGGGGGGAGGGTGGGGACAAACCTTGTGGAGGGATGGGGGCTCGGGGCCATCCTCACCCACTTATGTTTGTCCTTCTGTCCAGGCCATGATCTGCGGGGAGCTGGACATCCTCAGAGACTGGTGCTATGAAGCCGTGAGTACCGGTTTCCTGACTTTGAAGGGGATGGTTATAGTTACGGCTGTCGACGTTGTTGTTATCCCCCCCCCCCATGAAGTCATAACTGAACGAGGGTCAGGAACTGGGACAGGAACCGCCGTCTCCCTTCCCTCTCCCTCTCCCTCTTTCCTTCTTTTTTTTTTTTTTTTTTCCAATATTCCCTTTTGTTGCTCTTGTTTTATTGTTGTAGTTATTGATGTCGTCGTTGTTGGCTAGGACAGAGAGAAATGGAGAGAGGAGGGGAAGACAGAGAGGGGGAGAGAAAGACAGACACCTGCAGACCTGCTTCACCGCCTGGGAAGCGACTCCCCTGCAGGTGGGGAGCCGGGGGCTCGAACCCGGATCCTTCTGCCGGTCCCTGCGCTTTGCGCCACGTGCGCTTAACCCACTGCGCCACCGCCCGACTCCCCTCTTTCCTTCTCTCCCTCTCTCCCACTCTGCCTCTCTCCACCCTCCCCTTCTCTCTCTCCTCTCTCTCCCTCGCTCCATCTCCCCCTCTCTCCCTCTGTCTGGCTCTGTCCCTCTTCTCTAATATAAAATTGAGGAGGGGGAAGGGCCCTGATGCCCCTCTGCTGAGCACGCACGTCCCGGGTTCAAGCCCCCGGCCCCCACCTGCAGGGGGAAAGCTTACTTAGCAAGTGGTGAAGCAGGGCTGCAGGTGCCTCACTGTCTCTCTCCCCTCTCAACTTCTCTCTGTCTCTGTCCTATAATAAACATTTACAAAACAAACAAAAATAGATGAAACTTAAAGAGAGATATTGAGAGAGATAGGAAGGCAGATAGGGAGAGAGAGAGAGAGAGAGAGAGAGACACACCCCTGCCTTCCTGCTTCACCCTAGGGAAGCTTTCCCCCTGCAGGGGGGGGACCGGGGACTTGAACCTGGATCATCACCTGGGGTGACTGTGCGCTTAGCCGGCTGCACCACTGCCTGGCCCCCTCTGTCTCTCTCTTTAAAAAAAATAATAAATAGGGAGTTGGGTGGTATGGCAGCGGGTTAAGCGCACAAGGACCAGCGTGAGGATCCCGGTTCGAGCCCCCGGCTCCCCACCTGCAGGGGAGTCGCTTCACAGGCGGTGAAGCAGGTCTGCAGGTGTCTGTCTTTCTCTCCCCTCTCTGTCTTCTTCTCCTCTCTCCATTTCTCTCTGTCCTATCCAACAACAGCGACATCAATAACTACAACAATAAAACAAGTGCAACAAAAGGAAATAAATAAATATACAAAATATTAATATAAAATAATAATAAAGAAGATTCAAGGCTCGGAGGCGCAGTGAGAGAAATCTCGCCAGTGTCGCACCCAGAGCAGGGGCGGGGCTGAGCAAGTTCCCAGCACCCTGGGGCCATTCATTCCCGGCACCCTGAGAAGCCGCAGACATGGGAAGACTAGATTTCTCGCTCCCCGTGTCCCAACGGGGCCGGCGGCTCCCAGACTCCCAGGCGCAGGGCACAGGGCACAGGGTCCTGGGGTCACAGGGCGCAGAGCCCAGCCAGCCATCAGAGAGAGAGAGGCAGCCCTGTCTGCCCCAGCTGGCCGCCTCCCAGCCCCTGCCCTCGCCTGCCACCCCGCCTCACCCTCCCTGACACCCCGCCATCCTCTCTGGGCACTGGCTTCTATTTTGGCCCGGACTCTTGCAAAACAACTTGGAGAGAGGGAGAGAAAGAAAGAAAAAAAAAAAAAAACAGATGTCATCAGACTGTCTGAATCTGTCTTCCTCCCCTGCACACAGTGACTAATCAGGCAGGCATTTAATTCTGTGGGTATTCTCTCTCTCTTTTTTCCCTCTCTCTCTCTCCCCCTTTCTCTCGGGGACCAGTGGGCTGTGTGTCTTGGCAGAGCCCCCGGCTCCAGTGGCCGTGGAAACGGCTGGGGCGTCGCAGTAAATGCCACGTCGTCCTCCGCACGTGGCTTGGCATCAGCCCCGGGTGGTTGGGGCGGGGGTCGGCGGCATTCATGTTTCTCGGCCCAGCTCCTCTGCCTGGAAAAAGCTCGGGGTCCAGCCTGGAGGAGGAGCTGTCCCGGACAGAGCACTGCTCTGCCCATCCCCACCCCCCACCGCCCACCGCTCACCGCCCACCGCCATGCCTGACACAGGTTGGAGCCTGGCATCCTGCACCGCTTCGGAGGGAGCCTCAGGGCTGGGGGGGAGGCGGCTCTTTTTTAATCTTTATTATTATTCTCTTTATTTACTGGCTAGAGACAGTCAGAAATCGAAAGGGAAGGGGGAGATAGAGAGGGAGAGAGACAGAGAGACACCTGCAGCCCTGCTTCACCACTTGCAAAGCTTTCCCCCTGCAGGTGGGGGACCGGACCAGGGGCTCGAACCCGGGTCCTTGTGCACCGTCACATGTGCGCCACCACCCAGCCCACATCTCTCTCGCTTTTAAAATATTATTTATTGGCTATCGGACAGAAACGGGAGAGAGACAGAGACCCCCGCAGCCCTGCTTCACCACTCGTGAAGCTCTCTCCCCCTGCAGGTGGGGGCCAGGGGACTCGAACCCGGGTCCTTGTGTATGTACTGCGATGTGAGCGCCTAGACCAGGTGCCCCGCCGCCCGCCGTCTCTCTGTCTCTCTGTCAAAAAGACCCTCGCCTGACCGGGTCCCAGGGGCCCCAGGAATAAACAGCTCCAATTCCATCCTGGCTGTGAGCGCTGCCCCCACCCCACGCACCCCTGCACCCCGCTGCCGGTGCACGGCCGCGTGGGTGACCCTGCTTCTCCATGCAGACCTACAGCCAGCTGGCGCACCCCATCCAGCAGGCCAAGGCGCTCGGCCTCCAGTTCCACTCCCACATCCTGGACATCGACAATATCGACGTGAGAGCCGCTGCCTCCTCTGGGGAGCCCTCCGGGACTGCAGGGCGGGGACTGGGATGGGGATGGTGGGGGGTGGGCCCTAGGTAGGTCTTAAAAGACTACAGCAGTGAAATCCCAGAGATGGATCTCAGGACCATCTCTGTGAGAGAGAAAGAGAGAGAGAGACCAATATATTATCCACGGCTCCACCTCCTGGGCCGCCAATCTCTCTCCCTATTTTTTTTTTAATTTTTTTATTTAAAGATTTTATTCATTTATTCATGAGAAAGACAGGAGAAGAGAGAGAAAGAACCAGACATCACTCTGGTCCATGTGCTGCCGGGGATTGAACTCAGGACCTCCTGCTTGAGAGCCCAGAGCTTTATCCACTGCACCACCTCCCGGACCACAATTTTTGTTTTGTTTTGTTTTTTGTTTCTTTATTGGATAGAGATAGTCAGAAATCGAGCAGGGAGGGGGAGACAGAGAGACACCTGCCAGGAGAGAGAGAAGCAGAGCTTCCCTGTCTCACCCAGGCGATGCTGGGACTCGAACCCAGGACTCGCTGCCTGAGAGGCCGGCGCCTTTGTCCCTGGGGAGTTGGGGATATTCTTGGCCAACTAACAGGCCTGGGGTGGTTCCCCCCATTGGGGACAGTCTCTGGCACTGACACCCCCCCCCATCTGTCTGTCGTCCGTCCCCCAGCTGGCCATGGGCAAGATGATGGAACAGGGGCCTGTCCTCATCGTCACCTTCCAGGCCCAGCTGGTGATGGTGATCAAGAACCCCAAAGGCGAGGTGGTGGAGGGCGACCCGGTGTGTTGAGGGGCCTGGGGGGGTGGGGGTGAGGGATGCCCCCAAGTCCGCAGCCCCCCCCCACTCTGACACCCCCCGGGCCTCGCCGCCTCCCAGGACAAGGTGCTCCGGATGCTGTACGTGTGGGCGCTGTGCCGAGACCAAGACGAGCTGAACCCCTACGCCGCCTGGCGTCTCCTGGACGTGTCGGCCTCCAGCACGGAGCAGGTGCTCTGAGCCCGACACCACCGCCAGGGGGGACTCCAGGCTGGACTCCAGGCTGGCCTGAGCCACACCCACACCGGACCCCCACCGGGACATGGGTCTGGGGGGGCCTGGGGGCGAGGACCCAGGAACGAGGGGGTGTCAGGACCTCCGCCCCGGACAGTGCCAAGAGCGCCTTCCACCCACCCCCAACCTCCCCAGTGGTGAGAGGGGCTCCCAGTCGGGTCAGGGAGCCTCAACACCCCCTCGCAGCTTGGCAACCCAGGCTGGCCCGTTTTAGCCCCGTTTTTAAGAAAAAAAAATAGTAATAAAACAAATGACAAAAAATCAAATAAAAATCAAAGAACAGTGAGTGCTCTTCTCTCTTCCTGTAAATACACGCTGGCGACTGGGGAAAGAGTGAACACCGGTGCTAGACAGCGCCCGAGACTCCGTGTCTGTCACTGCGGGGGCGCCCCCCGGGACTTGCGGTGGCACTGGGGGGGCGGTGACTCCCAGCGGGGAAGGATCTGGGTCCCAGGTTTGGAGGGTGGCAACCTGGGCCGGCTTTTTTTTTTTTAAACAGCTGTTACCTGGAGTACATCCCTGAACCCCCAGGATTTGTAACCCCAGCCTTCTGGGCTGGGCCCCTGAACCCCCAGATTTGTGCCCCAGCCTCCTGGGCTGTGCCCCTGAACCCCTAGATTTGCAGCTAGGCTCCTGCTCTGCACCCGAACCCCCAGATTTCTGGGTTGTGCCCCCGAACCCCTAGATTTGCACCCACAGCCTCCTTGGCTGTGCCCCCGAAAGCCTAGAGTTGCACCCCCAGCTTCCTGGGCTACTCCCCTGAATCCCGATTTGTACCTCTGGCTTCCTGGACTGAGCCCCTAAACCCCCTGATTTGCACCCCCCAGCCTTCTGGGCTGTACCCCTGAGCCCCGTGATCTGCACCCCCGGTCTCCTGCGCTGTGCCTCTGAGCCCCTCCTTTGCACCCCAACTCTGCAGCCTCTGGGGGCCGGCCCGGGGGCGGGGTCTCCGTCAGCCACGCCCTCTCCAAACCACGCCCCCCGTCGTCATGGGAACCGCCGAGCCGCCGCTGGAGGGGGCACCAAGCCTGGGCGCCGCCACCACCGACACCCGGAGAGGCCGCGAGCAGCCGCGGGCGGAGCCGCTCCCCTGGAGACCGTCCCCGTGCAGGCTGGGGTGAGGGGCGCCGCGGGGGGACCCCGGCACTGCTGGGGGGGCGACACGCCGAGGACAAAGGGAGGCGGCGCGCTCGCACCTGTTGTGCGTGGCCGGCCGGGTTGGGGCTCAGGGTCCCCGCCGCCGCGCGCGCACCCCGGAATCGGGACTCGGGGTCCCCGGGGGTCGGGGGGTGCACATGGGGGGAGGGGTCAGGGGCGTAGCCCAGGGGGTGCGGGGGTCACGCCGCGGGTGGGGTGCAAATCTGGGGGTTCAGGAGTGTAGCCCGGGGGTGGGGGACCGCATGTGGGCGTGGGGGGGCGGAAGGATTGCAAATGTGGGGGTTCAGGGGCGTAGCGCGTGAATTTGGGGTGCAGGTGTTCAGGATTGTACTACGGGGTCCTGGGTGTGCAAGTCTGGGGGTGCAGGGGCGTGGCCCAGGAGCCTGGAGTCCTAATCTGGGGGTTCAGAGGTGTACCCCAGGATCCTGGGAGTGCAAGTGTGGGGGCTCAGGGGCGTGGCCCAGGAGCCTAGCGGTACAAATCAGGGGATTTGGGGTTGTACCCCAGGATCCTGGGGGTGCAAGTGAGGGGATTCAGAGACATAGTCCAGGATCTTGGGGGTGCAAATCTGGGGCCTCGGGGACTTGCCCCCTGGAGGCTGGAGATGCAGTTGAGGGGGTTCAGGGGCGTAGTCCAGGATCCTGGGGGTTCAGGGGCATAGCCCGGGATCCTAGGTTGCAAAATCAAGAGGTTCAGGGGCATCCCACTGGAGGCTGGGGGTGCAATTGAGAGGGTCATAGGCATAGGCCAGGATCCTGGGGGTGCAAAAATCAAGGGGTTCAGGGGCTCACCCCCTGGAGGCTGGGGATACAATTTAGGGGGCTCAGGTGCATATCCCTGGAGGCTTGGGCGCAAATGAGGGGGCTCAGGGGCGTACCGCGGGAGTTTGGGGGTGCAGTTGAGGGCGGTCAGAGACTTAGTCCAGGATTCTGGAGTTGCGAATCTGGGGGCTCAGACACTGACCCTCTGGAGGCCGGGGTGCAAAAGAGGGGCGTCAGGGGCGTAGCCCACAATGCCAGGGATGGGTTCGGGGGTGCAGCACGTATTGGTGGTGGTGGGGGGTGTGTGTGCTTGCCATCACCCCTTCCCCAACCCCCCGTACCCCCCAGCCATCACCCCTTCCCCAACGCCCCGTACCCCCAGCCCGGTTGCACCCTGCTTTCTCCCCCTCCGCAGGGCGCGGCGATGTGAACCATGAGCGCGGCGTGGACGCTGCCCCCCGAGTCGCTGGCGCCCCCGACGGGGCCCCCGGGGGCGGCGGGGCTGGACGCGGAGCAGCGCACCGTGTTCGCCCTGGTGCTGGGCCTGCTGGTGGTGCTGGGCCTGCTGGTGGTGCGCTGCGTGAGGATCCTGCTCGACCCCTACAGCCGCATGCCCGCCTCGTCCTGGACCGACCACAAGGAGGCGCTCGAGCGCGGCCAGTTCGACTACGCGCTGGTCTGAGCCAGCCCCATGCACCCCAAGTCCCCCCAGACCCCCCAAACCCCGGGCCCCGGGCGCACACACCTGCCCCCTAATTCCGTGCCTTGATGCCACCCTCCCTCTCCGCTGGGCATCCCTTTCTCCTTGGCATGAGTGATTTGGGGGTCTGGGGGTGGGGGGGTGTCCCTGGAGGCTTAGGGGCCACCCCACCCCCCCGTGAGCTTCCCCCACCTCCTCCATCTTTGGGGTGCGGCCCGTCCCCAAGGCCTTCTTCTCTTTGGAGCCTCCCCTAAACGTGGAGCTGTTCTAACCACCGCCCCGCAACGCCCCCTCCAGGCTGACTTCCAGGATGCACCCTCCTCCTGTTGGCTCAGCCTGGCCTGAGTCGCCCCTGACCCCACTCCCGCTGTGTGCGCCCCCGGTAGTCAGTCCAGGGCAACTGTGCCCCCCCCCCCCCCCCCCCCGGTCCTTGGCCCTTCTGCCACATTGCACATTGCACCTACGGCCTTGCTGGTTCTGGTCCTTCACCCCCTGCTCCCCCACCCCTGCAAACCCCCCCCCCCCATGATTGATTCTGCCTCTGAGCCCATGGTGATAATAAAAGCTGTTTGTTGAGTGAATACTAAGTGCTGTGTGACTGAGGGCGGGCAGACGAGGTGGGGGGAGAGGAAGGCTGACACCCACCAGCAACCCCCATTACAAGGACAGATCCCCCTCCCCCCCCAAAAAAAAGAAAAAGCAGACAGCCACACCTCACGCCTGGAAGTCAAACCCAGGCCACAGCTACACAGTTTTTCCCTTTTGTTGCCCTTGTAGTTACTATTATTGTCATTGTTGATGTCATCATTGTTGGATAGGACAGAGAGAAATGGAGAGAGGAGGGGAAGACAGAGAGGGGGAGAGAAAGACAGACACCTGCAGACCTGCTTCACCGCTTGTGAAGTGACTCCCCTGCAGGTGGGGAGCCGGGGGCTTGAACCAGGATCGTCACGCCAGTCCTCGCGCTTTGCACCAACTGCGCTTAACCCGCTGTGCCACCGCCGGCCCCCCACTATTATTAATTTTAGTATGTTTTTTAATATATATTTTAAAGTAATTTATTTTTTATTGTGGCATGAGATGGAGAGAGAGAAAGACACAGCAACACCAGAGCACTGCTCAGCTCTGGCTTATGGTGGTGTGGGGGATTGAACCTGGGGCTTTGGAGCCTCAGGCATAAAAGTATCTTTGCATAACCATAGTATATTTAAAAAAAAAGATTTTACTTATTTATTAATGAGAAAGATAGGAGGAGAGAGAGAAAGAACCAGACATCACTCTGGTACATGTGCTGCCAGGGATCGAACTCGGGACCCCATGCTTGAAAGTCCAATGCTTTACCACTGCGTCACCTCCCGGACCACAAATTTTAGTATGTTTTTATTGGGCTTTGGAGACAGCATGATAGTGATGATACAAACTCTCCTGCCTGAGGCTCTGAGGTGCCAGGTTCAATCCCCAGCCCCACCATCAGCCAGCACTTGGGTGGTATTTCTCTGTGTCTTTCTCTTTTATTTCCTTATTTATTTCTTTTCCCCAGAGTCCTGCTCAGCTCTGGCTGATGATAGTGCAGGAGGGATTGAACTTGGGACCTCAGGGCCTCAGGCAGGAGTAGTTTTATTTATTTATTTATTTTGCACAATCATTATGCTGTCTCCCTGGTCCTGTATAATCTTTTAAAAATACATGTAGTTGCTGTAAAAGGCGCTGGTGGGGAGAGGGAGGACTCTTTTGGGAAGGCGAAGCCGTGAGAGGACACCTGGCCCCCTCCCCTCCCTTGGTGGATTGTACCCGCATTTTGCAGGCATGGGGGGGGTGGCGGCCCAGGGAGCGGCCCCCATCCCCCACAAACCCCCCTCCCAGGACCTCAGATCCCGCCCCCCAGAAGCCAAAGGACAATGGCAACAGACTATAGGTTGGGCCTTTCTTCATGGGGAGCTGGGGGGGTGCTGGCCTGGGAGACCCCCCCCCATTTCATATCTCAGGACCTCAAGCTCTGTGGCTTTTTATGTTTTTGCTTTTAAATTCCCCACCCCCCCGCAGGGTTATTGCTGGGGCTCGGTGCCTGCAACATGAAGCCACTGCTCCTGGAGGCCATTTTTGCCCCCTTCTGTTGCCCTTGTTGTTGTAGCCTTGTTATTATTGTTGTTGTCGTTGTTGGATAGGACAGAGAGAAATGGAGAGAGGAGGGGAAGACAGAGAGGGAGGAGAGAAAGACAGACACCTGCAGATCTGCTTCACCGCCTGGGAAGCGACTCCCCTGCAGGTGGGGAGCCGGGGGCTCGAACCGGGATCCTTATGCCGGTCCTTGCGCTTTGCGCCATGTGCGCTTAACCCAATTTTGAAAAATCTTTAAAAAGGTGGTCCGGGAGGTGGCACAGTGAGTGGATAAAGCATTGGACTCTCAAGCATGAGGTTTTGAGTTCGATCCCCGGCAGCACATGTACCAGAGTGATGTCTGGTTCATTCTCTCTCTCTCTAATAAATGAATAAAAAATAAAAAAATAAACATCTTAAAAAGAAATTGAGAGGGGCGGGGGAGATGGGGCAGGAGACAGGCAGAGGCATACCTGTAGCTGGCCTTCACCACTTGTGATGCTCCCCCCCACACCCCCGCAGGTGGTGAGCAGGGACTCGAACCTAGGTCCTTGCGCATTGTAATGTGCGCGCTTAACCAGCTGCACCACCACCACCTGGTCCCAATCCTCTTTCTTTTTAATCAGAGTCCTGTTCAGCTCTGGCTGATGGTGGTGCTGGGGATTGAACCTGGGACCTCAGAGCCTCAGCCTTGAAAGGTGTTTGTAGAACCCATCCTCTCCTGAAGCGACTCCCCTGCAGGTGGGGAGCTGGGGGATCAAACCAGGATTCTTGCGCTCCGCACTATGGGCGCTTAACCGGGATGCCTGGTAACGTGCATCCTATCTGGCTGGCCGCCCCCCTCCCCCACACCCCAAATCAGATTAACAGAAAGAGAAGAGACGGGGCGGACGGAGCCAACTTTATTCACGGTGCGCCGGCTCCAGAGAGGAGCTGGAGAGGGGTGGCGTGGATGACGATGGCGGATCCCAGCAGCCTCGCTGCTCCCCAGAGGCTGAGCCTCTGTGCCTTTCTGCTTCTGAGTGGGAATTCCAGGGTCCTGCTGGCGGCGGCAACCATGGCCCCCTCACCTCACAGGGGTGTCCACCTGTCCTAGGAGCCCCAGGGGCACGAGGAAAGGGTTCAGGGGACAGACCCCGGTGGCCTGCCACGCAGTCCCGGGCGCCCCGGGCCCCGTGTCCTCGGGGGCCTGGGAGGGCGCCCCAGCATCCTCACTCCCGGGCTCCGGGCTCCCCATGTCCAGGTGGGGCTGGGGGGCCGTCAGGTGGGCGTAGGCATCCAGCAGGTGCTCTGTCAGGGCCCCGCAGGGCAGGCGGGGCAGCTCCTGGGGAAGAGCCTGCAGCAGGTCCAGAACCACAGCGGCCTCTGGGGGAGAAAGAGGGAGAGGGAAAGAGAGGGAGGGAGACAGAGATAGAGACAGAGAGAGAGAGAGAGAGAGAGAGAGGAGTGTGGGAATGGCAGAGAGGGGATATTCCCCTTTTGCCCACAGACCCATCCCCTTCCCCATCCTCACCAGCCGCAGAGAGCTCAGGTCCTTGGTTGCCACGGGAGACAGAGGCCAGGTACTTATAGATCTTCTCAAAGTCCACAGTGAGGGGTCCCGGGAGGGCGGGACCAGATGACTCGGGGGCGGGGCCTGGAGCTCCAGGGGCGGGGCCAGAGGACTCTAGGGCGGGGCCTGGAGCTCCAGGGGTGGGGCCAGAGAACTTGAGGGTGGGGCCTGGAGCTCCGGGGGCGGGGCCAGAGGACTCTAGGGCAGGGCCTGGAGCTCCAGGGGCGGGGCCAGAGGACTCGAGGGCGGGGCCTGGAGCTCCATGGGTGGAGCCACATGCTTCAGGGGCAGGGCCAGGCACCCCAGGGGCGGGGCCATCCGTCTGGGCCGTGGCTTCTTTCTGTCCAGCAGGGGCGCTAAGAAACAGCTGAGGCTCGCGGGCCTTGGTGGTTTTGGGGGGCTTGGAGTGCAGGAGGCTGAGGGGCTCCGTGGCCGCGATGGTGAGCACCTGGCAGGCGGGGTGGGCGCAGGGATGAGCGAAGGGATGCAATGGGGCGCCCGCTCCCACCCCTGCAGCTGTCACCCCCAGGGGGGCAGGGATTGGGGTGCGGGGCGCTGGCACGTGGTACCCGGGTTCCCCTCCACCCACCCACCTGTGAGAAGGCCGTAGACAGGGCTTCCTCCAGCGGCGGGCCGCTCAGCTTCTCGGCCAGATCCAGCCAGACCTGGGGGGGTGGGGGTGGGGGCTCAGCGCTGCAGGGTCCCCCAAGCCCAGCCCCTGCTTGGGGGGGTCCCCGGGTGAGGCCCCTGCTCCCCAGCTCCCACTCCCTCCCCCCGCCCCCACCCTGCCAACCCCAGGGCCCAGGGCCAAGCCAGGGAGGCCTGGCCCAGTCTCACCTCGATGGGGGCCGGGGTCTGTCTGTCCTCAGGCGGGGGGCTACCGGGGCGCAGCCTCTTGATGGCCTCCCGGACCACTCGGCTCTTAAGCAGCTCGATGAAAGTCTGGATCTGGGAGGAATCCAGGAGGAGGAGGGAGAGGGGAGGAGAGGAAGAGGGGGAGGAGGGAGAGGTCAGTGGGAGTGACAAGTCACCTTGGTAACTCCAAGGCCCTTAGTCCTCTGCTAGTGGGGACTCTGCCTGGTCCCAGACCAACTTTTTTTTTTTTTTTTTAATCTCGATTTACTTATTGGCTAGAGACAGCCAGAAATTGAGAAGGAAGGGGGTGATAGGAAGGGAGAGAGACAGAGAGAGGAACACCCGCAGCCCTGCTTTACCACTCGCAAAGCTTTCCCCCTGCAGGTGGGGTCCGGGGGCGTGAACCCGGGTCCTTGAACACTGTTATGTGCGCTCAACCAGGTGCGCCACCACCCAGCCCCCACATACCGACTATTTATCCAAACCAGAGAGAGTGAAAGGGAGGAAGGGGCGAGAGACCATGTTGGTTCTGTAAACAGACTCTCTCTCTTGGCTGAGGCTGTGAGGTCTCAGGTTCAGTCCCCAGCACCGCCATCAGCCAGAGCTGAGCAGGGCCCTGGTTTCTCTCTCTCTCTCTGTATCTTTCACTCTGTATATATTGGGAGTCGGGTGATAGCGCGGCACAAAGCGAAAGGACCAGCGTAAGGATCCCGGTTCGAGCCCCCGGCTCCCCACCTGCAGGGGAGTCGCTTCCCAGGCGGTGAAGCAGGTCTGCAGGTGTCTGTCTTTCTCTCCCCCCTCTCTGTCTTCCCCTCCTCTCTCCATTTCTCTCTGTCCTATCCAACTACAACAGCATTAAGAACAGCAACAAGAATAAACTACAACAATAAAACAACAAGGGCAACAAAAGGAAATAAATAATTTTTAAAAATGAATATATTACAGTCAACAATATTTATACCCCTTTCCCATATTTGGGAGCTACTGTCTTCCTGATGAAGCTTTCTGCCCCTTTTTCCAGCCGTGACATCATCTCCCCAGACAATAACCTGGGTCCACCTGCATATCAGATGTCAGGCTCAGGCAAAAACTAATAAAGTCCTGGGCCCTTTGGAATAGACCTAAAATAGACCTACTAGCTTATTTCCAAAACGGAGACCCCAAGTGTTCATCTGCACTATTCCAGCCTTTAGGTCCATGATTGGTCAAAAATTTGTTTGGCTTTGTATGTTAACTCTCTTTTCAGCCACCAGGTTCCAGATGCCAGCAGGATGCCAACCCGACTTCCCTGGGCAGACGACCCCACCAATGTGTCCTGGAGCTCCGCTTCCCCAGAGCCCTTCCCCACTAGGGAAAGAGAGAGACAGGCTGGGAGTATGGATCCACCTGCCAACACCCGTGTTCAGCGGGGAAGCAATTACAGAAGCCAGACCTTCCACCTTCTGCACCCCACAATGACCCTGGGTCCATCCTCCCAGAGGGATAAAGAATAGGAAAGCTGGGCATAGGTAGACAGTATAATGGTTCTGCAAAGAGACTCTCATGCCTGAGGCTCCGAAGTCCCAGGTTCAATCCCCTGCACCACCATAAACCAGAACTGTGCAGCGCTCTGGTATTTCTGTGTCTAACTCTCTCTCAAAAATAAAATACTTTTTTTTCCCATTTATTTATTTATTTATTTACTTTCCCTTTTGTTGCCCTTGTTGTTTATCGTTGTTGTTATTGCTGTCATCATTGTTGGATAGGACAGAGAGAAATGGAGAGAGGAGGGGAAGACAGAGAGGGGGAGAGAAAGACAGACACCCGCAGACCTGCTTCACCGCCTGTGAAGCGACTCCCCTGCAGGTGGGGAGCCGGGGGCTCGAACCGGGATCCTTATGCCGATCCTTGTGCTTTGCACCACCTGCGCTTAACCTGCTGAGCTACGCCTGACTCCCTAATAAAATACTTTTAAGAAAATTTAAAAAAAAAATAGGAAAGCTATCAGGGGAAGGGATGGGACAGGGAGTTCTGGTGGTGGGAACTGTGTGGACTTGTACCCCTCTTATCCTATGGTTTTAGTCAGTGTGTCTATTTTATAAATAAATACATAAAAAAAATAAATACAAAAAAATAAGAAGAAGAACGGGGGAGACAGCATCATGGTTCTGCAAAGAGACTCTCCTGCCTGAGGCTCCAAAGTCCCAGGTTCAATCCCCCGCACCACCAGAAGCCAGAGCTGAGCAGGGCTCTGGTAAAAATAATAATATCATAATAATAAATCTTTAAAAAATACTTTCTGGGGGCTAGGGGCTAGGTGGTGACACACCTGTTTGAGCGCAAGGACCCGGGTTCAAGCCCCTGAGCCCCACCTGCAGGGGGAAAGCTTTGCAAGTGGTGAAGCAGGGCTGCTGGTGTCTCTCTGTCTCTCTCTCTCTCTCTATCTCCACTCCCTTCTTAATTTCTGACTATTTCTATCCGATAAACACACAAAGAATTAAAATAACTACTTTCTGGGGACCAGCTGGTGGCACACGCACTGAAGCACACATAGTGCTATGCACAAGGTCCCGGGTTCAAGCCCCCACTCCCCACCTGCATGTGGTGAAGCAGGTCTGCAGGCGTCTCTCTCTCCATCGCTCTCTCTCAATTTCTCTCTGTCCTATCAAATAAAAAATAAAGTACAGGCTACCAGGAGAGGTGGATTCATAGTGCTGGCACCAAGCTCCAGCAATAACGCTGAAAGCAAAAAAATAAAATAAAATAAAAAAGGGGGAGGGAGGTAGGAAACCACTGATCCCACCTTCTTGATCTTCTCCTCTCCCACCCAACCCCCCAAAAAAAAAACATTTTGGGGGGAGTAGAGGGGGATTACACAGTAGGGTAGAGCACTGAACCTGCAAACAAAAGGTCCTGAGTTCAATCCCCTGCACTGCATAAGCTTGGGTGATGCCCTGCTTCATTCTCTCTCTCAAAAAAAAAAAAAATATATATATATGTTTTTACTAAAGTCCTGTTAAGCTCTGGCTTATGGAAGGGCGGGGGGACTGAACCTAGGACCTCAGAGCCTCATGTATCTCTCTTTGCAGAACGATTATGCTGTGCCTTCCATACAATGGTTATTACAATTATTTATTTATTTTTATTTTAAATAGTGGCAGGGGTAGACAGTATAATGGTTATGCAAAGAGACTCTCATGCCGGAGGCTCCGAAGTCCCAGGTTCAAGCCCCTGCACCACCATAAGGCAGAGCTGAGCAGTGCTCTGGTAATAAAAACAATAATACTATAAGTAAAATTAAATAAAAAATTTAAATAATCTTTATTTACTTATTGGATAGAGACAGCCAGAAATCTAGAGGGGAGGGAAAAGGAGAGAGGGAGAGAGACATAAAGACACCTGCAGCCCATTCGCAAAGCTTTCTCCCTGTAAAAGGGGCCGGGGGACTCGAACCAGAGTCCTCCATGGTTGCGCTCAACCAGGTGCGCCACCACTCGGCCCCACTATTATTATTTTTCTCCCAGAGCCCTGCTCAGCTCTGGCTGATGGGGGGTTGGACCTGGGACCTCCAAGTCCCGCCTCCGGCCTCGCTAACCACGCCCACTCCCTGCCCTCCGGCCTATTGCAAACAGCGTCGCCCTCTAGCCACGCCCCAAACAGCGACGCCCCGCCCACGGCTCCAGGGCTCCAGACTTGGGGACGAGGCCACGCCCACCCGGCCTTTGCGCGCTATGCTTTCAGGCCCCGCGGGGCCGCCGTAGCGTAGCCCCGCCCCCCCATCCAGGCCCCGCCCTCCGTCTCGCGCTTCTCCCCCGAAACCCGCTCACCTCCTCCGCGCTCCGGCCGGGCAGCTCCCGGGCCAGGTCGGCGGCGTCCGGCTCCGGCTGTTCCCGCCGCGCCTGCAGGAGGCGGAGCAGCTGCCGCTTCTCGCGGGCGCTCCAGGCCGGGGGTCGGGTGGTTTCGCCCAGGTAGCGCGCCGGGATCGCCCGACGCCGGGGCGGAGGCTTCATGGCGCCTCGGTGGCTCGAGTCGGCCGTGCTACGGCGGCCGCGAGGGCCAGAAAAGTCTCGCGCGAAGACCTAGGGGGCGGGGCTCCGGCTTGACTGGCGGCAGGGGGCGGGATCATAAACCCCGCCCACTGAGACATATAATCTTTCTTTACTGAATAGAGAAGGCTGGAGGAGATCGAGAGAGAAGGGGTGAGAGAGAGGGAGAGAGGCAGAGAGACACCTGCACCCCTGCTTCACCACTCGGGAAGCTCTCCCCCTGCAGCTGGGGAGCCCCCTCGAACCCGCGTCCTGGTGCAGGGTTAACCAGGTGCGCCACCACCAGGTCCCCTTCCCAGCCCCCATTTATTCGAAAATATATTTCAAATATTTATTTTTGATGTATTTCTTATTGGATAGAGACAAAGGAATTGAGAAGAGAGGGGGAGATGATAGACACCCGCAGCCCTGCTTCCACTCGTGCAGCTTCCCCCCCTGCAGGTGGGGAGCCGGGGGCTCGAACCACGGTCTTTGCTCACTGTAACGTGAGGTTCAGTCAGGTGTGAGAGAAATACAGAGGCAGAGAAAGCCCGAGCCCTGCTCAGCTCTGGCTGATGCTGGTGCTGGGGATGGAACCTGGGACCTCAGAGCCCCAGGCAGGAGGGTCTTTGGCCTTTTTCATGAAAAAGGGAGAGTGGGCTGGGGAGGTAGCATACTAGTTCTGCAAAAAAGACTTTCTGTTATTTATTTATTTATTTATTTATTTATTTATTTATTTATTTATTTTAACCAGAGCACTGTTCGGCTCTGGCTTATGGTGGTGCGGGGCACTGAACCTGGGACTCTGGAGCTTCTGGCAAGAGAGTCTGTTTGCAGAACCATAATGCTGTCTACCCTCCATCCCGAAAAGATTTTCAACCCTAAGGCACCATGGGTCCCAGATTCCATTGATAGCACCAATATAAGCCGGAGCTGAACAGAGTAGTGATATAATAATAATAATAATAATAATAATAATAATAAAATATTGGAGGCCAGGTGGTGACACGCCTAGTTGAACACACATTTTACAGCGCACAAAGACCCAGGTTCGAGCCCCCGTCCCCACCTGCGGGGGGAAGCTTCACAAGCAGTGAAGCAGGGCTGCAGGTGTCTCTCTCTGTCTATCTCTTCTGTCCCTCTTGATTTCTGTCTCTATCTAAAAAATAAAGATAATAAAATGTTGTGTTTTTTTTTTGCCTCCAGGGTTATCACTGGGGCTCGGTCCTGCCACTATGAATCCACTACTCCTGGAGGCTATTTTTTTCTCTTTTGTTGCCCTTGTTGTTTATCGTCGCTGTTGTTATTATTACTGTTGTTATTGCTGTCATTGTTGTTGGATAGGACAGAGAGAAATGGAGAGAGGAGGGGAAGACAGAGAGGGGGAGAGAAAGACAGACACCTGCAGACCTGCTTCACCGCCTGGGAAGCGACTCCCCTGCAGGTGGGGAGCCGGGGGCTCGAACCAGGATCCTAATGCCGGTCCTTGTGCTTTGCGCCTCGTGCGCTTAACCCGCTGTGCTACCGCCCGGCCCCCAATAAAATATATATATTTTAATTTCCTTTTTTTTTAATTTTAATTTTTTTTTTTATTTAAGAAAGGATTACTTAACAAAACCATAGGGTAGGAGGGGTACAACTCGACACAATTCCCACCGCCCAGTCTCCATATCCCACCCCCTCCCCCGATAGCTTTCCCACTCTCTACCCACCCTACTAGGGAAAGAGAGAGGCAGACTGGGAGTATATTTTAATTTCTATGAGAGGGGGTAGACAACAATAATGGTTCTGCAAAGAGACTCTCCTGCCCGAGGCTCTGAAGTCCCAGGTTCAATCCCCAGCACCACCTTCAGCCAGAGCTCGGCAGGGATCTGGGAAAAAAAAAGAAGAAAGAAAAGAGAGAAAGAGGACAGACACCTGCAGCACTGCTGCTCCATTCAGGAAACTCTCCCTCCTCACCTCCCCGCACATGGGGGACCGAGGCCTTGAACCCAGAGCCCTTCCCATCCTGTCCCTGCCCGGCCCCTCCGCCTCCCAGCCAGGACTAAGGACAACACACAGGGTATCACAGCAAAGGTTCATTTCGGAACTCGGGGTGCATTGCATGGAAGACCGGAGAGAGGGAGGGAGGGAGGACAGACAAGTGATGCCTTGGGCTCTGGGTCCGACGGCCAGGGATGCTGGAGTTCCAGGTGCACAGCCACACTTCTCTCCTTTTGGGGGCTCACCGCCATTCCTGGGGGCAAACGACCCAGGCAGAGCAAGAGTCGAAGATTCTATGAACAACCTCCCCCTCCTGCCCCCATCCGCCTGCGCGCCCAGAGGTGGCTTCATATACATTTGGGGGGGGGGGGGAGTGAGGGTGGGGACGAGGTTTGTAGAGAGAATTCTGTGTATATAGATCTTCTGTTATCATTTGAGATTTATTTATTTAAAATTTTTTTACTATATTTATTTTCCCTTTTGTTGCCCTTGTTGTTTTTATTGTTGTTAATGATGTCGTCGTTGTTGGATAGGACAGAGAGAAATGGAGAGAGGAGGGGAAGACAGAGAGGGGGAGAGAAAGACAGACACCTGCAGACCTGCTTCACCGCCTGGGAAGCGACTCCCCTGCAGGTGGGGAGCCGGGGGCTCGAACCAGGATTCCTATTTTGGTCCCTGCGCTTTGCGCCACGTGCGCTTAACCTGTTGCGCTACCGCCCGACTCCCGGGATTAAAAAATTTTTTTAAGGAAGTCGGGCGGTAGCACAGCGGGTTAAGTGCATGTGGCACAAAGCGCAAGGACCGGCATAAGGATTCTGGTTCGAGTCCCAGGCTCCCCACCTGCAGGGGAGTCACTTCACAGGCGGTGAAGCAGGTCTGCAGGTGTCTGTCTTTCTCTCCCCCTCTCTGTCTTCCCCTCCTCTCTCCATTTCTCTCTGTCCTATCCAACAATGACGACATCAACAACAATGATAATAATAACCACAACAATGGTAAAACAAGTAGTGTAACAAAAAAAAAAATGGGGGGGGGAATAAATGGCCTCCAGGAGCAGTGGATTCGTGTTGCAGGCATCGAGCCCTGGTAATAACCCTGGAGATAAAAATAAAATTAATTTGTTTTTACTTTTATTAATTTGTTTTTCTTTTCTTTCTTGGACAGACACAGCCAGAAATTGAGAGGGGATGGGGAGACAGAGAAAGACAGAGCGATACCAGATCCACTTCTGCATAACTGTCTTTTATTGAGAGAGACGCAGAGAGAGACAGAGACAGAGACAAGAGGGAGTGACTGGCGGTGGCAGGGCTCGAACCTGGGTCGTCCACAGAGTCCAGGTGAGCCCTGCTCTCCGGCCCACCCCCCCAAGATTAGTCACCTGCTTCACTGGGGCTGGCGGGGCGGGGGGCCATTGGGCGAGGCTCTGGGGGGCGCTGGCCGGGGCGGTGCGGGCCCTGGAAGGGAGGAGTAGGCTCAGCACACAGCCCTGGCCGCCCCCTGGCGGCTGCCGGGGGTGTAGCAGGGCAATCCCGGGGTTCAGGTGGGTTGGTGGGGGGACCTCGGCGGGATGAGGGGGTCCCTAGGGTATATATGGGGGTACCCGGAATAGCTGGGAGACCTAGAGGGTTGGGGGGACCCCGGTGGATGTAGGGAGACCCGGGATAAATAATAAATAGGGGCAGGGGGCCCTGGCGAGGCGAGGTCATCCCGCGGGTATTGGGGACAGGGACACACACACACACACACACACACACACACACACACACACACACACACGAAGAGCTGGGAGACCCCGGAGGAGGTAGGAAGACTCGGAAGAATTGGGGAGACCCGGAGGAATTGGGGGGACCAGGGGGATTGGGGGAATTGGGGGTGTCCAGGGGAATTGGGGGGACTTGGTGGGATCCAGGAGAATTAGAGGGACATGGAAGAATGGGGGGCCGTGGGAATTGGGGGGATCTGGAGGAATCGAGGAGACCTGGGGAAATTAGGGGGGCCTTGGAGGGATTGGGAGGACCCTGAGGAATTTGGGGAGACCCGGCGGTATTGGGGTAACCTGGGGGCATTGGAGAGACCCAAGGGAATTTGGGGTCCTGGGGGATTGGGTGGACCCGAAGGAATTAGGGGGAACCAGGGGCATTGGGGGACACCAGAGCTTGGGGGGCCCGGGGGAATTGGGAGGATCCAGAGGAATTGGGGGGATCTGGAAGAATTGGGGGACCCGGGGAATTGGGGCGGACCTGGAAGAATTGGGGGATCCGGAGAAATTGAGGGGGATCGGAGGAATTGGGGGGATCCGGAAGAATTGAGGGGGATCCGGAGAAACTGGGGGGGGGGTATCCAGAAGCACTGGGGTGTGCCTGGCAGAGCAGGGGGGGCCCGGTGGGAGTTGGGGGTCCCCGGCACGCGTGGGGGTACCCGAGTGCGCGCAGACCAGGCCGAGCCCGGCGGCTAGCGCGGCGCCCAGCACGAAGGCGCCCAGCACCAGCGCCACGACCGGCGCGGCCTCCAGGGCTGCGGGGGCCGGAGCGGGGGTCTCGGGCTGCGGGGCTCTTCCGAGGACGCCTTTGGGGGGTCCTGCGGGGACAAGGGGGCAGCGGCTGTGGCGGTCTCCCGTGGTGCGGGGGGTGGGTGATGGATGGAGGGGGGTGAGCGCACGGCCCGTGGGTCCTCTGGAGGCGCCCCACCCACCCCCACCCCGGGGTGACAGCCTTACGGGGGGGCGGGCGCGGCACGGTGACCACGATGGGCTGCGTCAGCGTGTGCAGGTGGGGGCTGTCGGCTCCCAGGGTCTCCCCGCCGCCGCCGACGCCGGTGCACCCCTCATCCGGGGGCAGACACTGGGGGGTGGGGGGCAAGGAGGTCAGGGGTCCCGGGTGCAGGCTCAGCTCCCCAGGGCGCCCCCCAAAGTCCGGGTCTTGCTGTCTGTTGCAACGCTTCTGGAAAAATCCGTCCACTTTGTGTGTGTGTGTGTGTGTGTTCCTGCATACCCCTCCCCAAGTCCAAAAAGACCCCCCCCAAGTCCCAGCCCCTTAAGTAGTGGGGAGGGGGCTTGCGAGGTGGCTCTGATGATGGGGTACCCCCCAAATCTGACCCCTGGGAGACTTTGTACGTGCAGCCCTCCCCCAGCCCCAGAGACATCTGGAAGACATCCCTTCCCCAATAAAAAAAACAAAGGGGTAGGAGGTGGTCCCAGTGCCCCTGCGCAGAGCCCCCCTTCTCTGCCACTTCGGACGCCGGGGTTCCGGGCCTCCCGCACCGGCGATGGCGGCGGACCGGGCGGCGGCGAGTCCCTGCGGGCTGCCTGGAGGCGGCGGCAGCGGCTGAGCTGACAGTGCAGGAACTGGACCGAGGCGTTGAAGACCGGGCGCAGGCGGAAGCTGAAGCGCGCGGGCCGAGGGACTCCGGGGAGCGGGGGCGGGGGCGGCGCCCAGGCGACGGACGCATCGGTCGGGCAGCCCCCCCGGAGGAGGGTCAGGGCGGGCCCCGCGGCCGGGCGCGAAGACGGGGTGACGGAGCAGCCGTGCAGAGCCAGGGCCCAGCGCTGGGAGGGCCGGGCCAGGGCGGCCTGCGGGGAGGGGCGGGAGGGGGCGGGGTCAGGACCGACGGGCGGGGCACAGATAAGGGGCGGGGCCAGAGCCAGGGGTGGGAACCTGCGGGGGTGAAGGGGCGGAGTCTGGAGTGCAGGGGCGGGGCCAGTGCAGGGGGTGGGGCGGACCAGGGCGGCTTGAGGGGTGCCGAGGAAGGGGGGCCAGGCTGGGGGGGGGGGTCGGATCCCAGGGGGAGGTGCCAGGTCCCAGCATGGGGGCAGAACCAGGGTGAGGGGGCGGAGTCAGATGCCCAGGGGGCGGGGCCCAGACCACAGGTGGGGCGGAGCCAGGTCCCAACAGCAGGGGCGGGACAACCTGTGGGTGGGGGGGAGTCAGGTCCCAGCGAAGGAGGGGCCTGGCCGGGAAGCCCCTGTGGGGGAGGAGCCAAACTCCAGCGGGGGGCGGAGTCGGGACCCCAGGGGGCGGGGCAGAGGCGGAGCCAAACCCCAATGGGGGCGGGGCCAGGGTCCCAGGAGGGAGCCATCCCCACGGTGGGCGGGCCCAGGATCGCGGGGGCGGAGCCAGACTCGGTGTTTGGGGTCCTGGCCGCGCTCCCCCCGCACCCCCCAGCGCACCTGCACGAAGACGCGGCTGTCTGCGGGGATCTCCAGCGGCCCCGCCCGGCGCGGGAAGACGCCCTCCGAGTCGGACAGCTCCAGGCTGAAGAGGGGGCGCCGCAGCCAGGGGCCGGGGGCCGGAAGGGCTGCGGGGAGGAGGCGGCTGGCTGCTGTGCCCCGAGGCCTACCCCCTCCTCACCGTCTCCCCAGGGACCTGACCCCCAACTCCTCGGGCCGCGACCCTTCTTTGCAAAGGGGGTAGGGGGGTTATTCGTCCCGACCTCCCCCCCTCCATTCTGGGCCACGTGCCTCTTTTGAGAGTGAAAGACGCCCCATCCCCTAAGCTTCCCCCACTGCAGTGGGGCCGGGGCTCGAACCTGGGTCCCCGGCTATGGCAGAGCAGCGCACTGTCCAGAGCTAACCCCGCCTGGCTTCCCCCCATTTTGGGGTCTCTATGACCCAAGGCGAAGGAGGAGCTGGGCACCGACCTCGTTAAGGGGCAGGTCCTTACGGGGTGTCCCTGGATGGGGAGGGGGCTCGGAAGCTGGGGACCCTCAGAAGCCCCCACCCCGCCATTCACCCACCTACCGGGGGGCCTGCCCGGCGAGGCGGGGGTCCCTGGAAGCAGGAGCAGCAGCAGCCGCAGCGTGGCACCCAGCATGCTGAGCTGCGTGTCTGTCCTTGGCAGAGGACTAGGGAGAAGGTGCGCCCCAACCCCCCCCCCCCCCACCTCAGGGCCGAACATGGGAGCCCTGGCCCAAGGTCTTTGAGGATTAAGAGTTCCTCTCCCACCTGGCCCCTGAGTGTTGTTTTCTGGCCCTGGATATTTCAGAAAGGAGGAGGGGAAAAAAAAAAAAAGCTGCGCGGGGCTATGTTTTCAAGGAGCTTCTCCTGGTGGTGTTGGATGCTGCCATGTGGTGCCGGGGTCCGGAACCCAGGTGAGTCAGGTGCGTATGGCACCTTGAGCTCTCTTCCCTTCCCAAAATAAGTAAGGCTGGTGACTTTGGGAGGGAAGAGTCCCTTGCAAGCACTGGCTTCCATGCTGCCTCAGTGTCACCCCCATACAGCGGCTTACCCACAAGGCACGGCACACCCATCTCTCGATAGAAACCAGACACTCTAGATGGAAGAAAGGTTTTTTTTTTTTTTTTTTTTTTTTTAATTATTCTCAAGCATCTAAGGGTTTAGAAACTGGAGGGCCTTTGTTTTGTTTTTTAAAAAGGGGGGCAAGTCCTGGTGGCCTGAGAAAGGGGGGTGGTGGCCGGGCGGCCCAGGCCCCTGTCTGGCCCGGAAGGGGGGGGGGAGACACGGGGACACAGAGGCAGGTGGACACACGGGGAGGGGGGGGGCGGGGGAGAGAAGAGAAAAAAAAAGAAGTCAAAATCAAGTTAAATAAACATGGCCGGGGTCCACCCGGCCTTGGGACCAGCCGCGTGGCCTCTTCCGAGGGGACCCTGCTGACTGGGGGACCCCCCTTAACACACTCAAGGGACTAGAGGGAGGGGGCGCCGAGACCCCAAGGTTTCGGGGAGCAGACGCGCGGGAGGGAGCAGGGAGCCTGCAGCGGCCTTTGGCGTCAACGGGGGTCTTATGGGGGGGCGTAGGGGTCTCCTCTGCTTGCTGTTTCCTGTCTGTTCATATATATATATATATATATATAATTTTTTTTTTGCAAGCATCACCCACCGAAAAAGGACCCCCCCCCCCCACTCCCGCTGGAGGATTTTTTTTTGGTGGGTGGGGGTTTCACCCCTGGCCAAGGCTCTGTGTCTGGGGCGTCCGCACCTCCCCCCTGCAACCCTCCAGCCTGCCTCCCACCCCCCCAGAGGCCACTCCATGTGACCCCCCCAAAAAAAAAAAACCACCACGAAAACCTGCAACCAGACCCGGAGGAAGCAGTTTTTCTCTCTCTCTCTCAGGCCTAGTGGGGCGAGGAGTTGGGGGCCTGTAGGGGCCCCATCCCAGACGTCGGCAATTGAGGGGGGGAGGCCACCGCAAGCAGGTCAACGTGACTTTGGTAAAAAGTTCTCCAAGCCGAGAGCCAGCTCCCCCGCCCTCGGATAAAACACCAGTGGCGCCCCACGACCCCAAGATCAGCGAGGCGGGGACAGAGACCCCTGCACCGCGGCCCAGGAGGAGGGTCAGACGCGGAGCACGTGCGGGGGGGGGGGGGGGGGGGGGTAATGTGGGGCAGGTGCTTGGCTCTCAGGCCCCGCCCCGCCCCAGGTCACAGGTGAATAAATAGCAAGTCAGCGCGTGGCCTGCTGTCTCCGGCGCCTTCACAGTGTCTTTGGGGGGGGGGCTGGGGGGACAGGCCCGTCCGTCTGTCCGTCCACGGCGCACCCCCTTCCCCCCCTCCCCCGCCGTCTGTCCGTCCTCAGCCCTGGACGGCCATCCATCCGTCCGTCCGTCCATCCGGGATCCCAGGCCGCCCCTGGCGGGAGGCTGGGCTGGGGTCCCCCTATCTGAAGAAGGGGAGGTGGTGGTGGCTGAGGACACCGCTGCTCCGCGGGGATTCGGTCTTGGTCATGACTTCCTTGAACCACGACGCCACGTCCACCTCCAGCCACTCGTAGCGTCGGATGAAGCTGTGCTCCTGCGGGCGGGCGGGCGGGTCGGGCGCTCAGGGCCGGGAGGGGGAGAGCCCGGGGGTGGGGGTGGGGGCAGGTGGGGGTGGGGGTTCCCCATACTCACAAGTAGTTTATTGTACTTTGGTCTCTTCCGGTGATCTTTAGTAAGGCTGCAGGAGGAGGGGTGGAGGAGGGGAGGGAGGGAGGAGGGGAGGAGGGGAGGAGAGGGGGAGGAGGAGGAGGAGGAGGGAGTCAGGTGAGAGCACCTCACTCTGTAGGCCTGCCAGGACCACTCCCCTCCCCAGCTGCAGATGGGGCCCTAACCCTAACCAGGACCTTCCGAGGGAGGGGCCAGGTGGCGGGGGAGAGCCAGGTTAGCACATGGCGCAGTGCGCAAGGACCCGGTTCAAGCCCCTGCTCCCCACCTGCGGCTGGGGGAGGCAGACGGATGGGACGGGACGCTTGACAAACGGTGAAGCCGGGCTATGGCTGTTTTTCTCTCTCTCTCTCTCTCTCTCTATTTTATTATATTTATTTCCTTCCCCTTTTATTGCCCTTGTTTTTCATCGTTGCAGTTATTATCGTTGTCGTTGTTGGGTAGGACAGAGAGAAATGGAGAGAGGAGGGGAAGACAGGGGGGAGAGAAAGACAGACACCTGCAGACCTGCTTCACCGCCTGTGGGTGGGGAGCCGGGGACTCGAACCCTAAGGGATTCTTGTGCGGGTCCTTGCGCTTGGCGCCACCTGCATTTAACCCGCTGCACTACGGCCCGATTTCCCGCTCTCTCTCCCTCCTTCCCTCCCTCCGTCTCTCTTGCCTCCACTCCCTCGATTTCTGACCTTAATGTCTCTGGCCAATGGATAGATAAGCAGCAATATTATTTTCTTTCAAACAAACTGCACCCCACCTGCGTGGGAGTGGCTGTGCGTGGGGGGGTGCCCCTCACCAGTCTTTGACGAAGGACTGGAAATCCCCCGAGAAGTCCATGTGTCCGGGGAGCAGGGGCGGCTCTTCCTGGAGGACTTTGGTGAGGACCTCAAAGTCCGTCTTGCAGTTTTTGTAGGGGAACTGCCCCGTGGCCAGCTCCACCTGGGGGGACAGAGGGAGAGGGGCGCTGGCCGGGTGGGAGGGGCAGAGGCACCCCGATTGCCCGTCCGCCCACGGGGACCCCTCCCCTGCTCACCAGTGAGATGCCCAGGCTCCAGACGTCAGCCCGGATGTCGTAGTCGGGCTTGGTGGGGTCCGGGGGGTCGATGCGCTCGGGCTGCGGGGGGGGGGGGAGGGAGAGGATGGACGGACGGGGTGGCTGCAGCCCGTCGCTGGGTCGCTGGGTGTGTGGGGGGGGAGCTGCCAACCCCGCTACCCCTGTCGGTCAGTCCGTCCGTCCGTCCGTCCGTCCCCTGCACTCACGGCCATGTAGGCGGCGCAGCCGGCGCTCCGAGTCTTGGCCTTGGAGTCCACCAGGCGGCCGCTGATGCCGAAGTCGCACAGCTTGATCTGGCCCCGCTCGTCCAGCAGGATGTTGGACGGCTTCACGTCGCGGTGGATCACGCCGTGCTTCTCCTTCAGGTAGAAGAGCGCCTTCACGATCTGCGGGGCGGGAAGAGGAGGTCAGGCGGCCCAGGAAGCCCCCCCACCCCGCCAGCCTCGGCCCCCAGCCCCTGCCGCAGCCCCCCCAGCCGGGCCCCACAGCACGCGGCCAGCCCTGGCCCACTAGCCCTGGCCCAGCTCCCGCCCTGACCCCCAGCTCCTGCCCCCCCATCCCCCATCCCCCTAGCCCCAGACCCCCAATTCCCCCCCCCACAGCCCCAGCCCCGCTCCCACCCCAACCCCCTGCCCTGGCCCCACATCCCTGGCCACCCCCAGAGCCCCCTAGCCCCCGCCCTGGCCCCCCGACACCTCCCCCCAGCCTGGCTCACCGCCACTGTCATCTTGCCCAAGATGCGCTCAGGGATGGGCCCCTGGACGCGTTTCTTGAGCTTCTCTGCACAGGTGCCCATGAGCTCCATGGCGATGAACACGTCCGTCTGGGGGGGTGAGGGGGAGGGGAGAGTCTTGCTTTGAGTGGGGGGGGGGGCGTCTGCTGCCGGGGCGGGCTCTGGGGGAGTTCTTATTTATTTTTTTAAAATTATTTATTAAAAAAATTATTAATAATTTATTAATCATACATTTGTAGTGGTCTGGGAGGTGGCACAGTGGATAAAGCTTTGGACTCTCAAGCATGAGGTCCTGAGTTCGAGCCCCGGCAGCACATGTGCCAGAGTGAGGTCTGGTTCTTTCTCCGACCTATCTTCCTCGTGAATAAGTAGATTCTAAACACATATATATGTATCTCAATATGTATTACCTTTTCCTGCCCTTGTTGTTTTGTTGTTGTAGTTATTGATATTGATGTCATTGTTGGATAGGACAGAGAGAAATGGAGAGAGGAGGGGAAGACAGAGAGGGGGAGAGAAAGACAGACACCTGCAGACCTGCTTCACCGCCTGGGAAGCGACTCCCCTGCAGGTGCGGAGCCGGGGCTTGAACCTGGATCCTCACGCCGGTCCTTGCGTTTGCGCCACCTGCACTTAACCCGCTGCGCTACCGCAGGGCCCCCAGGGGGGAGATGGTTCAATCCCCCGCACCTCTGTCAGCCAGAGGGGGTGGGGGGGGGAGACACGTCCCCAGGGGGCTGGGCGCTCACGTTGGTGATGAAGGTCCCGAAGCACTGCACGATGTAGGGGCAGTCGTGGCTCTTGAGCACCACGTCCAGGTCCATGAGGATGCGTTTGTTCTCCTCCTTGTTCCCCGAGCGCCGCATTTGCTGCGGGGTGGGAGTGGGCGGGGCCTCAGGCAGGGAGGGCGTGACCACAGAGGGCGAGGGCGGGGCGAGACCCGGCTACCCTAGAGGGCGTGGCCTCGGGCTCCACCCCTTCTAGGGGCAGAAGACCGGAGAGGGGCCTGAGCTGAGACTCCACCCTCCACCTCTAGGGGGCGGGGCCTCGGGTGCCCACCCACCTGGGGCCGCTGCTGACGGGACAGGCCGCAGGCTCCCCCATGAGACGCGCCCTCCAGCACCCCCCCCCCCCCCCCCCGGAGCGGGGCCCACCTTGACAGCGATGACGTGGCCCGTCTTCCGGAAGCGCATCTTCCACACCTGGCCGCAGGTACCGCTGCCCATCTCGCCAAGGTTCTCCAGGTCGTTGATCTCCGCCTGGTAGCGCTGTGGGGGACACACGGAGGGAGGGTGGGTGGGGGGGGGTGCACCCTCCCTCGCTCCCCCAGGGCACCCCCCAGTCCCCCGAAGCCCATACCTGGCCCCCGATGGTCAGGTAGCCTGTCTGCTTCATGATCTCCTGCAGTTTCTGGTCGATCTCGATGCTGGGGGGACGGGGTGGGGGGCCGGGGTACAGGGGGCGCTGAGAGAGTTGGAAGGGGGGGG
>NW_026647409.1:0-117817 GCF_950295315.1 Erinaceus europaeus | reverse complement strand
CCTCCTCCTACTCCTCCACCTGCACCGCAGCTCCTTCTCCTCTCCCTCATCCTCAGAGGACCTCACTCAGGGCCCTTGGCCTAGGCAAGCCAGGGCTGCTGCTCTGGCTGCTGCAGCTTCTATCCAGTGGGTGGGTGCAGGAATCTGTTCCTGTCAGTCCCTGGTTCCTCGGACCTTCCTTGCCTCCAGCTCTGCCCACTCTCTAGTCCATACCTGTTGTTAAAATTTCGGAAGGCTCTTGCCGGCTGAGTTAGCTTCGCAGTGGTGAACAGAGACGCGGAGACAACGGCTGGGCATGGAAGCTCTATTTCTTTATTCAGGAACAATGATTCACAAACTAAGACAAACTAATCACCAAACAGAACTCGGCTGTCTCTTTGCGGTGGCACAAGCACTCCCTCTTACTCTGTAACTCGGGAATTCTCCAACTCTGGAACTCTGAACTCTCGTACTGGGGAACCCTCTGAAAACTCTTCTACTGTGCAACTCTCTCTTACTCTGTAAACTCTGAAACTCTCAAACTCAGGAACTCAGGAACTCTCGGACTCAGGAACCCTCTCTCGGGTTTCCTTGGGGCAGGGCCAAGCAGGCCTGCTAAATTAACAGGACTGATCCAATTCTCTTGGGGGGGAGGGCTAGAACAAACCAATGTAAAGCATACGACAATTCCCCCTTTTTTTGTAACTAAATGACTATAGTATCAAGGGTGTGGGGTGAACATAAACCTATATAGTACAGGCATTACAGGCATTTTTTTAAAAAAGAAACTGGCACAAACTAAACTTTATCAGCTTAAAAAAACATTTCTTGCCTCTGGGGGGCGTACTTTTTCCGACGGGCATTTGCATGGGGGCGGGGAACGGCCTAGAGTCCTAAAGGCAGCTGGCTGCAACTTACTTACTATGAAACAAAAATTGTTATTAGCATATCTAATGCACGATCCAACGTTTCTAATAGAGAGGGAATTTGAGACTTTTACATATCAACAACGTCTTTTAACCTTTTGTTACACCCATTCAAGATGGAGACACACCCTAGGTGTGGGCCGGAGAGGAAACCTCAGGCATGAGAATAATTAGCATAGCCATTGTGTGATCTACCATTTCTAATAGAGAAAGTAGTGGAGAGTTTTACATATCAACAAGTCTATTTAACCTTTTGTTTAGCCTAACTTAGTTAAAATATATTGCTTGTTAACTAATTTTTACCTTAGACTTTAAATGTAAGTTAATTTTATCTTTATGAGAATTACGTTGAAAACCTTTTTCATTTAACTTTGACTAGTAAGAATTTAGCCTTAAAGCTACTGTTTACCAAACTTTAAACATACACATAAACATGGTCATTAATACACTAGGAGAGAAACCTTTGTTACGAAGACATGTCATTTTAAGCACGAATTTAAATCTGTACTGTCTTAGTTGTTGGGGGCTTCACCATCCAGAGGTGGCTTCCCGTGCAGCTCCACTTCTAGGAATTGCAGTTGCGATCTCTGCACAAATCTCTGCATACTCCAGCTTGTCTGCCTTCAGACCGGACCGGCGGCTGGAGATCTCGTGTGCCCAGTTTTGGCAGGGAGCTCAGGGGTCCGGGAGGTTCAGGATCGTTCCAGAATTTATAGAAAGAGGGCAGGCAGGCCAGCTTTGCAGAAGGCGTGGGCCTAGGTGCCCAGTGGTGGCGGACATGATAGGCCACTGCAGCCCTGCCCCATGGCCCTGCCATGTCTGCTGCTCTGTTCGCAGTGGCTGAGCAGTGTGGAGGGACCATGCATCCAGTGCCCTGCGCCACGCAGTGGAGAGCCAGCTCCTGTGGGCTGGCTTTGGGCTCTTGCGTGTTGGCCTCGGGCTCTAGCATGTTGGCTTTGGGCTCCAGGGGCTCTTGTGTGCTGGCATCGGCCTCCTGCAGGCTGCAGGGCTGCGGGGCTGCGGGGCTGCGGGCGAGGTGTGCCGGGTTGTCTGGGCGCAGCCAGCTGGCTGGCTGTTTAGCCAGGTGGAAACATCAGCTCCGCGCCTCCTCTCTAGCCCGCTGGCTCCTCCCACTGGCTGTTCTGAGTTCTCCCGAGCGAGTGGAAACCACAGAGTGGTCCAGAGATAAATGTTCCAGAAACAGCAAAACAGTCTCGTGAAGAAAGAGCAGAGGCCTTTGGAGATCTCTTCACAAGCAGAAGAGAAGGCCATAGTGCATAGGTAGCCAAATTGTCTTTACTTATCTGAGAGATGCACAGTTCAGGTCCACGTGGGCGCCATTTGTTGTTAAAATTTCGGAGGCTCTGGCCAGGCTGGCTTGCTTCACCGTGGGTAACAGAGACGCGGAGACAACTGCTGGGCAGGGCAGCTGTATTTCTTTATTCAGGAACAACGATTCACAAACTAAGACAAACTAATCACCAAACAGAACTCGGCTGTCTCTTTGTGGCGGCACAAGCACTCCCACTTAATCTGTAACTCGGGAACTCTCCAACTCTGGAACTCTGGAACTCTCGTACTGGGGAACCCTCTGAAAACTCTTCTACTGTGGAACTCTCTCTTACTCTGTAACTCTGAAACTCTCGAACTCAGGCACTCAGGAACTCTCGGACTCAGGAACCCTCTCTCGGGTTTGCTTGGGGCGGGGCCAAACAGGCCTGCGAAATTAACAGGACTGATCCAATTCTCTTGGCGGGGTAGGGCTAGAACAAACCAATGTAAAGCATACGACACATACCCTCCTCAAGGATGCCCCTTTCCCCTTGCCCTCTGTCCCCCAGCTCCCCAACTAACATCTACTGTGTGCCTCCCTGAGCTACTTTACTGCCACCCTGCTTCTGACCTTCAGCCCTGGGGCACCAGGGTCAGCCCAGCTGCCATCTCACCATACAGCAGGGGGAATTTCCCTAACCCCTGCCACCACACCCACACACAGCCCTGCACTCACTCAAGGGCTCCCCTGCCTGCAGCCTGCCTCTCAGTCTCCTTCTGCCCCCTAGCCCGCTTACAGCCTCTGCCATGGTTCCCCACAGACACCTGAGCTTGAGCAGCGCAGACATGCAACCAGCTCCCCTCGCCCCCACTCCATTTGCTCCAAGGTTGTCAAGAGTCTTTTTTCATGCTGTAGGGGAGGGAGTTGAGACAGTCCAATGTCCTGGGGAGCAAGAACTGCAAACAGTCCATCTACAATGTAACATTTGGGTCTCAGGCCGCCCAATCCCTAGTGCGCTGTGCAGACCTTTGACTGGCAAAAACACCCCATCTGAGCGTGAGATCTGGCTGGGCTTGTGGCTCTTTCAGTGGACTAGGAGACAGACAGACAGAGTTTTCAGGTTCAAAACCTGTACTTCCCAGAATGTGGTCATTCGCTACAGTTAAAAAAATACTAAAATAAGGCTTTTTATTTACTTTTTCCCCTGCCTGGGTAACCTGTATGCTGCCTATTTCTCAGTGAAAAAAGGGAAAAACCTTTTTTGGAGGGAAAAGGACCAACATGCAGGCAGGTGGACTCTATGGAGGGTGGATGGGGAGTTGATCCTGCCCTGGCACTAGAGCCCCAGCTGCTGTTCCAGGTGCTCTCTGATACCAGAGATCTACGTGTGTCGTGTCATGACACTGTCTCCAGGACTGATCCCCAGGATAATGAGGATTCAATACGAGGCAGGTCATATTGCCTTCAAAAGTAAATCCAGGGAGGTTTGGCGGTATGTCAGAGGGTTAAGGGCTTGTGGCGCTCATGAAAAGAGGGGACAGGTGGAAGGGTCTGGGGTGTGGCGCCCAGACCCCCACCTGCAGGGGAGTCGCTTTACAGGGGGTGAAGCAGGTCTTTAGGGGCTCTATGTTTCTCTCCCACTCTGTATTTCCCCTGCTCTCTCCTTTTCTCTCTGTCCGATGCAAGTGTCAGTAATAACAACAACAGCAACAATAACCACCACAGTGACCAAGCAACAAGGGCAGCGAAAGGGGAACAAATGGAGTGCAGGAGCTGTGGATTATTTGTGGCGTAGGCACTGAGCTGTGGCAATAACCCCTTGAGGCAATCAATCAATCAATGAATAAGTAATACAGGTAACAGAGATGTATATGTCCCTGTGTGTTTCCACTGAGTTAATGTCAATGCACTGTTATTTTTTTCTTCATTTATTTATTTATTACCTTGCCACGAGATTTCCTATTCCTTGCTAAAAACAGTGTCCCGTAAAGGGTACCAGGTGGTGCCACAACCAGTTAAGCACTCAAGTTACAATGCAGGAGGACTGGACTTCAAGACCCTGGCCCCCACCTGCCGGGGGGAAATCTTTACAAGTGGTGCAGAAGTGCTGCAGCTGCCTCTCTCCTTGTCTCAAACTCTCTATCCCTCCCTTCTGTTGTTAAAATTTTTGAGGCTCTTGCCGGCCGGCTTGCTTCACGGCGGGTAACAGAGACGCAGAGACAATGGCTGGGCAGGGAAGCTGTATTTCTTTATTCAGGAACAACGATTCATAAACTAAGACAAACTAATCACCAAACAGAACTCTGCTGTCTTTTTGCGGCGGCGCAAGCACTCTATCTTTTACTCTGGAACTCAGGAACTCTCCAACTCTGGCACTCTGGAACTCTCGTACTTGGGAACCCTCTGAAACTCTTCCACTGTGGAACTCTCTCTTACTCTGTCACTCTCAAACTCTCGAACTCAGGAACTCAGGAACCCTCCCTCGGGGTTCCTTGCGGCGGGGCCAAGCAGGCCCCCGAAATTAACAGGACTCATCTAATTTATTGGTGGGGGAGGTCTAGAACAAACCAATGTAAATCATACGACAATTCCCCCTTTTCTTTTTAACTAAATGACTATAGTATCAAGGGTGTGGGGTGAACAGAAACATATATAACAAAAACCAGCATGTTGCCAAGGGAATGCCTGAGGGGGCCATATCTGAAAAAAAAACGTTTCTTGCCTCTGTGGGGCTACTTGCCTCGACGGGCAATTGCCTGGGGGCGGGGAATGGCCTAGAGTCCCCAGGGCAGCTGGCTGTAATTTATTTACTATGAAACAAAACTTGTTTTTAGCATATCTACTGCACGATCCAACGTTTCTGATAGAGAAGTAATTTGAGACTTTTACATATCAACAACGTCTTTTAACCTTTTGTTACACCCAAACAAGATGGAGACACACCCTAGGTGTGGGCCGGAGAGGAAACCTCAGGCATGAGAATAATTAGCATAGCCATTGTGCGATCTACCATTTCTAATAGAGAAGGAAGTGTTTTACATATCAACAAGTCTATTTAACCTTTTGTTTAGACTAACTTAGTTAAAATATATTGATTGTTAACTAATTTTTACCTTAGACTTTAAATGTAAGTTAATTTTATCTTTATGAGAATTACATTGAAAACCTTTTTCATTTAACTTTGACTAGTAAGAATTTAGCCTTAAAGCTACTGTTTACCAAACTTTAAACATACACATAAACATGGTCATTAATACACAAGGAGAGAAACCTTTGTTACGAAGACATGTCATTTTAAACAAGAATTTAAATCTGTACTGTCTTAGTGGTTGGGGTGGTTCACCATCCGGAGGTGGCTTCCCGCGCAGCTTCACTTTTAGGAATTGCAGGTTGCGATCTCTGCACAAATCTCTGCATACTCCAGCTTGTCTGCCTTCAGACCAGACCAGCGGCTGGAGATCTCCTGTGCCCAGTTTCGGCAGGGAGCCCGGAGGTACGGGAGGCCCAGGATGGTTCCAGAATTCATAGAAAGAGGGCAGGCAGGCCATCTTTGTAGAAGGCGTGGGCCTAGGTGCCCAGGGATGGCGGCCATGATAGGCCGCCGCGGCCCTGCCCCATGGCCCTACCATGTCTGCTGCCTTGTTCGCAGTGGCTGAGCAGCGTGGAGGGATCACGCGTCCAGTACCCTGCGCCACGCGGTGGAGAGCCAGCTCCGGTGGGCTGGCCTGTGTGCTGGAATTGGGCTCCTGTGTGGTGGCATCGGTCTCCTACATGTTGATATCTGGCTCCTGTGTGTTGGTGTAGGGCTCCTGTGTGTTGGCGTCGGGCTCCAGCATGGTGGTATCGGGCTCCTGCGTGGTGGCATCGGGATCCTGCGTGCTGGCGTCAGCCTCCTGCAGGCTGCGGGGCTGCGGGGCTGCGGTGTAGTGCGCGGGGTTTTGAGGATTCAAAACGAGGCAGGTGATATTGCCTTAAAAAGTAAATGCAGGGAGGTTTGGCGGTATGTCAGAGGGTTAAGGGCTTGTGGCGCTCAAGAAAAGAGGGGACAGGTGGAAGGGTCTGGTGTGTGGCGCCCAGACCCCCACCTGCAGGGGAGTCGCTTTACAGGGGGTGAAGCAGGTCTTTAGGGGCTCTATGTTTCTCTCCCACTCTGTATTTCCCCTGCTCTCTCCTTTTCTCTCTATCCGATGCAAGTGTCAGTAAGAACAACAACAGCAACAATAACCACCACAGTGACCAAGCAACAAGGGCAGCGACAGGGGAACAAATGGAGTGCAGGAGCTGTGGATTATTCGTTGCGCAGGCACTGAGCTGTGGCAATAACCCCTTGAGGCAATCAATCAATCAATGAATAAATAATACAGGTAACAGAGATGTATATGTCCCTGTGTGTTTCCACTGAGTTAATGTCAATGCACTTTTATTTTTTTCTTCATTTTTTTATTTATTACCTTGCCATGAGAATTTCTATTCCTTGATAAAAACAGTATCCCGTCAAGGGTACCAGGTGGTGCCTCACCCAGTGAAACACTCATGTTACAATGCAGGAGGACTGGGCTTAAAGACCCTGGTCCCCACCTGCCGGGGGAAATTTTTACAAGGGGTGCAGAAGTGCTGCAGGTGTCTCTCTCTGTGTATCAAACTCTCTATCCCTCCCTTCCCTCTCAATTCCTGTCTTTTTATTCCAATAAATAATGAAGAAAATGGAAAGTCAAAAAAGAAAAAGGAAAATGAAATATTCCACTTCTTCAAAGGAGCTACTCAGGACAATGCTTTCCTCGTTAAGATCCTCACAGCATACCATATGCAGAAAGGCAAAGACACCATGTATTTTTAACCCAGTTTTTATATTTATTTATTTATTTAGGTGGTTATTCATTTTTGTTATTGATAAATTCATGTTTTCCATTTGACATAGACTAGGGCTCTGACACCAATGGTCACAAGTACCCCTAGATGGTACTCTGCCTCTACAAAACCAATCCATTGACCTGTCCATCCATCCATCCACCCATCCAGCTATCCATCCACCACCAGTCAACCAAGCAAAGTACAAAAGGAGATCTCTCCTTGAATGGTGAAGACAAACAAGGACGCATAGGTAGGTTGCAAAGGGGCCAGTTCGGCTGAATAACGCAGAGGGGCTGAACCAGTGAATGTGTTGTGGGAGTGTGGGTGTGGGTGGGGTGAGCCGGAGACCCTGTGAGCTTGGTCACATCAGGGGCAGGGAGGGGGTGTAAGGTGTTGCAAACAGCTGTCACTGGAGAACCATCACAAGTGCTGGAGCTGTTGAGCAGGGCACCCTGAAGAGAGGACAGACAAAGGAGAGAAGCAAAGTGCAGAGGAGAGGAGAGGGGAGTGGATGGTGAGGAGAGGAGAGGACAGGAGAGGACAGGAGTGGAGGGGACCTTAGAAACCTACCTGGACAAAGACAGCATAGAGACATCCAGGAAGGCAGGCAGGCATGCAGGCAGCTCTGGTCTGGGCTCGCTGGATCCCGGGCACAACTCCACCTGTCTTCTCTTGGATGTCAGAGGTCCCTGAGGTCCCTCGTCGGTCAGCACTGTCTTCCCATTCTTCTGTCCCTCTGTGCCAGGGCCCAGGCATCTGGGCGCTGCTGACTGACCTAGTGGCAGGGCAGTAGGGCTGCCCAGTGCCAGTGTGGCCAGCACAGAATGCCAGGGGCTAGGACATCACAGAGGGCTCCTGTGGTTGCTAGGCCACGGGGACCCCGCCCATCCTGTTGACCAGCAGCCATGACCACCACCCTGAACTTGACATGAGGGGTGGTGGCCAGCCACCAGAGCCAGAGCCCCAGGCCAAAGCAGGTGCAGGTCGGCCGGGCCAAGGGGCTATGGACAGATTGGTGTATGTCTGGGCAAGGGGCTGGTATCTGACAGCCCAGGGCTGGGGACCAAAATCCGCCAGGCCCCTGTCCCACCATGTGCACTGACACACAGTCTTGCTGACTGACTGACAGTCTCCGCCGCAAAGATACCCACACCAGGTCCCTGAGTGCCCTGAGCTTCCCCTGACGGTTGGTGGGTGCCTGCCTGGACACAAGCCTCCATAATGGAGGCCTCTATTAATCCCATTGCCTACTGACAGCTGTCCTCCTGCCCCTCCTCATCCTCCTCCTCTTCCTCCTCTTATTCCTCCTCCTCTTCCTCCTCCTCCACCACCTCCTCCTCCACCTCCTCCTCCTCTTCCTCATCCTCAGAGGGACACACTCAGGGCCCTTGGCCTAGGCAAGCCAGGGCTGCTTCTCTGGCTGCTGCAGCTTCTATCCAGTGGGTGGGTGCAGGAATCTGTTCCTGTCAGTCCCTGGTTCCTGGGACCTTCCATGCCTACACCTCACCCCACTCTTTATTCTAGACCCCTCCTCAAGGATGCCCCCTTTCCCCTTGCCCTCTGTCCCCCAGCTCCCCAACTAACATCTACTTTGTGCCTCCCTGCGCTATTTTACTGCCACTCTGCTTCTGCCTTTCAGCCCTGGGGGCCCAGGGCCAGCCCAGCTGCCATCTCACCATCCAGCAGGGGACCTGTCCTAACCCCGTGCCACCACACCCACACACAGCCCTGCACACACTCCTGGGCTCCCCTGCCTGCAGCCTGCCTCTCATACAGTCTCCTTCTGCCCCCTAGCCCCCTTACAGCTTCTACCACGGCCCCCCACAAACACCTGGGCTTGAGCAGCGCAGACATGCAACCAGCTCCCCTCGCCACCATTCCATTTGCTCCAAGTTTGTCAAGAGTCTTTTTTCATGCTGTATGGGAAGGAGTTGAGACCATCCAATGTCCTGGGGAGCAAGAACTGCAAACAGTCAATCTACAATGTAACATTTGGGTCTCAGGCCGCCCAATCCCTAGTGCGCTGTGCAGACCTTTGACTGGCAATAACACCCAATCTGAGCGTCATAGCGACTTTGTATGTGACTCATGCATGCCTACTTCTGGGAATCCCTCTGAGTGTGATGTGTGGACACCAGGACACCATGATCAGGGATTGTGAGGCCACAGGAGCAATTGCCTTAGCCGGACCCAAAGGGTAGGTGTGAGGGCCCGGGTTCATCCACTATTGTTTGGTCAAACACAGTTCCCATATATGTTGAAACACAGCTATTTTTGGATTCTTTCTGGGCTTGTAATCTGCTGCCCTGAGCAGTGGACTGAGAGTCTGGAGGCTGAGTAGGCAGCCAAACGTGACTGGACAGACTCCTGCACCTGAATTCTGAGGGGTGCCCCAGGTTTCCCCATTGGCAGTTTTTGGATGATAGTGAGGCATTGGATTGAATCGGAAACTCAGGGGAGGGAGACCCAAGGACTCCATAACACCCAACCAAAAAGAGGTGTGTACTCCTATGTTCATAGCAGCACAATTCATAATAGCTAAAACCTGGAAGCAACCCAGGTGCCCAACAACAGATGAGTGGCTGAGAAAGCTGTGGTATATATACACAATGGAATACTATGCAGCTATCAAGAACAATGAACCCACCTTCTCTGACCCATCTTGGACAGAGCTAGAAGGAATTATGTTAAGTGAACTAAGTCAGAAAGATAAAGATGAGTATGGGATGACCCCACTCATCAACAGAAGCGAAGAAGATCTGAAAGGGAAACTAAAAGCAGGACCTGATCAAATTGTAAGTAGGGCAACAAAGTAAAAATCCAGTGGTGAGGGGTAGACATGTAGCTTCCTGGGCCAGTGGGGGTGGGAGTGGGCGAGAGGGATGGATCACAGTCCTTTGGTGTTGGGAATGGTGTTTATGTACACTCCTAGCAAAATGTAGACATATAAATCAGTAGTTAATTAATATGAGAGGGGGAAATCAATTGTATGTCTCAAAGTTTCTCAAAAGACAAACTGAATCTTTTTAATATATAGGCTATGTATTTGATATGCAGACTCTCTCAAAAGCCTAGACCAAGTAGATTAGAAGCATCCAATAGCACAGCTATATACAAGATACTGGGTACTGTACAGCAAACCATAGCAAAGGGACTTTTCAAAGTTAACCCAATTAACAAATAATGTGATGATAATATTAACTATCGATTGTCTTTTTGAACCCTAAGACAGCAGGAACCTCACATCTTCACTATAGAGCCCCTTCTTCCCCAAGTCCTGGAACCCTTGGATAGGGCCCACTTTCCCGTATGCATCTCCCAATCCAAACCAAACAATATTGCATCCGCCGATCACAACCTAACCAAAGCAACGACTGCCACCTCAACATGCTTCACCTCAAACTGTATCCAGAGACTTCACGTGTGGTGGAATGACAACCCTTCAACTTCATAACTCGGGTGAGACCTTTCCTTTTATATTACACTCTAATTTCATCTCAGGTAGTTCACTTTCTAATAAAATCCCATAACCTAGATATACACCAGTTTCTGTGAGAGAGAGCTTATGTGCACACGTATCCATAAACTACTGCAAAATATATACCTGAAAGCAGAAGTACACTAGAGTTTGCAGTGAGTACCTCCCTAACACTTCCTATCCACTATTTCAAGCTAGGGATCCATTATGGATCAACAAATTGTTTGGCTTCATATGTTAACTCTCTTTTCAATCACCAGGTTCCAGATGCCACCAAGATGCTGGCTAGGCTTCCCTGGATTGAAGACCCCACCAATGTGTCCTGGAGCTCAGCTTCCCCAGACACACCTTACTAGGGAAAGAGAGAGGCAGACTGGGAGTATGGACCGACCAGTCAACACCCATGTTCAGCGGGGAAGCAATTACAGAAGCCAGACATTCTACCTTCTGCAACCCTCAACGACCCTGGTTCCATGCTCCCAGAGGGCTAGAGAATGGGAAAGCTACCATGGGAGGGGGTGGGTTATGGGGATTGGGTGGTGGGAATTGTGTGGAATTGTACCCCTCCTACCTTATGTTTTTGTTCACTAATCCTTTCTTAAATAAAAAAATTAAAAATAGAGTTTTTTATTTTTTATTTTTCCACTGCCTGGGTAACCTGTCTGCTGCCTGTTTCTCAGTGAAAAAAAGGGAAAAAACTTTTTTGGAGGGAAAAGGACCAAAATGCAGGCAGGTGGACTCAATGTAGGGTGGATGGGGAGTTGCTCCTCCCCTGGCACTAGAGCCCCTGCTGCTGTTCCAGGTGCTCTCTGATACCAGAGATCTCCGTGTGTAGTGTCATGACACTCTCTCCAGGACTGATCCTCAGGATAATGAGGATTCAAAATGAGGCAGGTCATATTGCCTTAAAAAGTAAATGCAGGGAGGTTTGGCGGTATGCCAGAGGGTTAAGGGCTTGTGGAGCTCAAGAAAAGAGAGGACATGTGGAAGGGTCTGGGGTGTCTCACACAGACCCCCACCTGCAGGGGAGTCGCTTTACAGGGGGTGAAGCAGGTCTTTAGGGGCTCTATGTTTCTCTCCCACTCTGTATTTCCCCTGCTCTCTCCATTTCTCTCTGTCCGATGCAAGTGTCAGTAAGAACAACAACAGCAACAATAACCACCACAATGACCAAGCAACAAGGGCTGTGAAAGGGGAACAAATGGAGGGCAGGAGCTGTGGATTATTAGTGGAGCAGGCACTGAGCTGTGGCAATAACCCCTTGAGGCAATCAATCAATCAATGAATAAGTAATACAGGTAACAGAGATGTATATGTCCCTGTGTGTTTCCACTGAGTTAATGTCAATGCACTTATATTTTTTGTCTTCATTTATTTATGTATTACCTTGCCACGAAAATTTGTATTCCTTGCTAAAAACAGTGTCCCATCAAGGGTACCAGGTGGTGCCACACCTAGTTAAGCACTCATGTTACAATGCAGGGGGACTGGGTTCAAGACCCTGGTCCCCACCTGCCGGGGGAAATCTTTACAAGTGGTGCAGAAGTGCTGCAGCTCTCTCTCTCTGTGTCTCAAACTCTCCATCCCTCCCTTACCTCTCAATTCCTGTCTTTTTATTCCAATAAATAATCAAGAAAATGGAAAGTCAAAAAAGAAAAAGGAAAATGAAATATTCCACTACTTTAAAGGGGCTACTCAGGACAATGCTCTCCTTGTTAAGAACCTCACAGCATACCATATGCAGAAAGGCAAAGATGCCATGTATTTTTTAACCCAGTATTTATATTTATTTATTTATTTATTGAGGTGGTTATTCATTTTTGTTATTGATGAATTCATGTCTTCCATTTGACATAGACTAGGGCTGTGTCAGCAACGGTCTCAAGTACCCCTAGATGGTACTCTGCCTCTACAAAACCAATCCATTGACCTGTCCATCCATCCATCCACCCATACAGCTATCCATCCAGCTATCCATCCCTCCATCCATGCATCCATGCATCCATCCATCCACCAGTCAACCAAGCTAAGTACAAAAGGAGATCTCTCGTTGAATGGTGAAGATAAACAACGACGCAGAGGTAGGTTGCAAACGGGCCAGTTCGGCTGAATAGGGCAGAGGGGCTGAACCAGGGAATGTGTTGGTGGGAGTGGGTGTGGGTGGGGTGAGGCAGAGACCCTGTGAGCTGGGTCACATCCGGGGCATGGAGGGGGTGGAAGGGGTTGCGAACAGCTGTTACTGGAGAACCATCACAATGCTGGAGCTGTTGAGCACAGCACCCGGAAGAGAGGACAGACAAAGGAGAGAAGCAAAGTGCAGAGGAGAGGAGAAGGGAGTGGATGGTGAGGACAGGAGAGGACAGGAGAGGACAGCAGTGGAGGGGACCTTAGAAACCAACCTGGACAAAGGCAGCATACAGACATCCAGGAAGGCAGGCAGGCGTGCAGGCAGCTCTGGCCTGGGCTCCCTGGATGCTGGCCACACCTCCACCTGTCTTCTCTTGGCTGCCAGCCCTGAGGTCCCTCGTCAGTAAGCACTGTCTTCCCATTCTTCCGTCCCTTTGTGCCAGGGCCCAGGCGTCTGGGCGCTGCTGGCTGACCTAGTGGCAGGGCAGTTAGGCTGCCCATTGGCAGTGTGTCCAGCACAGAATGCCAGGGGTTAGGACATCACAGAGGGCTCCTGTGGTTGCTAGGCCATGGGGATCCCGCCCATCCAGTTGAGCAGCAGCCATGACACCCACCCTGAAGTTGACCTGAGGGGTGGTGTCCAGCCACCAGAGCCAGAGCCCCAACCAAAGCAGGTGCAGTTCGGACGGGCCAAGGGGCTTTGGGCAGATTGGTCTGTGTCTGGGCAAGGGGCTGGCATCTGACAGCCCAGGGCTGGGGACCAAGTTCCGCTACGTTCCTGTCCCACCATGTGCACTGACACACAGTCTTACTGACTGACTGAGAGTCCTCGCCGCAGAGACACCTACACCAGGTCCCTGGGTGCCCTGAGCTTCCCCTGAGGGTTGGTGGGTGCCTGCCTGGACACATGCCTCCGTAATGGAGGCCTCTATTAATCCCGTTGCCTACTGACAGCTGCCCTCCTACCCCTCCTCCTCCTCCTGTTCCTCCTCCTCTTCTTCCTCCTCCTCTTCCTCCTCATCCGCCTCCTACTCCTCCTCCTCCACATCCTCCTCCTCTTCCTCATAATCAGAGGGACTCACTCAGGGCCCTTGGCCTAGGCAAGCCAGGGCTGCTGCTCTGGCTACTGCAGCTTCTATCCAGTGGGTGGGTGCAGGAATTTGTTCCTGACAGTCCCTGGTTCCTGGGACCTTCCATGCCTCCAGCTCCCCCCACTCTATAGTCCAGAAACCTACTCAGGGATGCCCCCTTTCCCCTTTCCCTCTGTTCCCCACCTCCCCAACTAACATCTACTGTGTGCCTCCCTGCGATACTTTACTGCCACCCTACTTCTGCCCTTCAGCCCTGGGGACCCAGGGCCAGCCCAGCTGCCTTCTATCCATCCAGCAGGGGGACCTGCCATAACCCCCTGTCACCACACCCACACACAGCCCTGCACACACTCACGGGCTCTCCTGCCTGCAGCTGCCTCTGAAACAGTATCCTTCTGCCCCCTAGCACCCTTACAACCACTGACACGGCACCCCACAGACACCTGGGCTTGAGCAGCGCAGACATGCAACCAGCTCCCCTCGCCCCCACTCCATTTTCTCGAAGGTTGTCAACAGTCTTTTTTTCATGCTGTAAGGGAGGGATTTGAGACAGTCCAATGTCCTGGGGAGCAAGTACAGCAAACAGTCCATCTACAATATAACATTTGGGTCTCAGGCCGCCCAATCCCTAGTGCGCTGTGCAGACCTTTGACTAGCAAAAACACCCCATCAGAGCGTGAGATCTGGCTGGGCTAGTGGTTCTTTCAGTGCACTAGGACACAGACAGACAGAGTTTTCAGGATCAAAACCTGTACTTCCCAGAGGATGGTCATTCGTTACTGTTCAAAAAAAAAGAAAAATGAAAGCTTTTTATTTATTTTTTTCCCCTGCCTGGGTAACCTGTCTGCTGCCTGTTTCTCAGTGAAAAAAGTGAAAAACCTTTTTTGGAGGGAAAAGGACCAAAATGCAGGCAGGTGGACTCCATGGATGGTGGATGGGGAGTTGCTCCTGCCCTGGCACTAGAGCCCCAGCTGCTGTTCCAGGTGATCTCTGATACCAGATATCTCTGTGTGTCGTGTCATGACACTGTCTCCCGGACTGATCCTCAAGATAATGAGGATTCAAAACGAGGCAGGTCACATATGCCTTAAAAAGTAAATGCAGGGAGGTTTGGCGGTATGTCAGAGGGTTAAGGGCTTGTGGCGCTCACGAAAAGAGGGGGCAGGTGGAAGGGACTGGGGTGTGGTGCCCAGACCCCCACCTGCAGGGGAGTCGCTTTACAGGGGGTGAAGCAGGTCTTTCGGGGCTCTATGTTTCTCTCCCACTCTGTTTTTCCCCTGCTCTCTCCTTTTCTCTCTGTCCGATGCAAGTATCAGTAAGAACAACAACAGCAACAATAACCACCACAGTGACCAAGCAACAAGGGCAGCGAAAGGAGAACAAATGGAGTGCAGGAGCTGTGGATTATTCGTGGCGCAGGCACTGAGCTGTGGCAATAACCCCTTGAGGCAATCAATCAATCAATCAATCAATAAGTAATACAGGTAACAGAGATGTATATGTCCCTGTGTGTTTCCACTGAGTTAATGTCAATGCACTTTTATTTATTTCTTCATTTATTTATTTATTACCTTGCCACGAAAATTTCTATTCCTTGCTAAGAACAGTGTCCCATCAAGGGTACCAGGTGGTGCCACACCCAGTTAATCACTCATGTTACAATGCAGGGGGACTGGGCTTCAAGACCCTGGTCCCCACCTTCCTGGGGAAATCTTTACAAGAGATGCAGAAGTGCTGCAGCTGTCTCTCTCTGTGTCTCAAACTTTCTATCCCTCCCTTCCCATTCAATTCCTGTCTTTTTATTCCAATAAATAATCAAGAAAATGGAAAGTAAAAAAAGAAAAAGGAAAATGAAATATTCCACTACTTCAAAGGGGCTACTCAGGACAATGCTTTCCTTGTTAAGATCCTCACAGCATACCATATGCAGAAAAGCAAAGCCGCCATGTATTTTTAACGCAGTTTATATTTATTTATTTATTTAGGTGGTTATTCATTTTTGTTAGTGATGAATTCATGTTTTCCATTTGACATAGACTAGGGCTCTGACACCAACGGTCTCAAGTACCCCTAGATGGTACTCTGCCTCTACAAAACCAACCCCTTGACCTGTCCATCCATCCATCCACACATCCAGCTATTAATCCAGCTATCCATCCATCCATCCATCCATCCACTAGTCAACCAAGCTAAGTACAAAAGGAGTTCTCTCCTTGAATGGTGAAGACAAACAACGATGCATAGGTAGGTTGCAAAGGGGCCAGTTCGGCTGAATAGGGCAGAGGGGCTGAACCAGCAAATGAATTGGGGGTTATTGGTGTGCGTGGGGTGAGCCAGAGACCCTGTGAGCTGGGTCACATCAGGGGCAGGGAGGCATTGGAAGGGGTTGCGAACATCTGTCACTGGAGAACCGTCACAAGTGCTGGAGCTTTTGAGCAGGGCACCCGGAAGTGAGGACAGACAAAGCAGATAAGCAAAGTGCAGACAAGAGGAGAGAGGAGTGGATGGTGAGGACAGGAGAGGACAGGAGTGGAAGGGACCTGAGAAACCTACCTGGACAAAGGCAGCATACAGACATCCAGGAAGGCAGGCAGGCATGCAGGCAGCTCTGTCCTGGGCTCCCTGGATCCTGGCCACACCTCCACCTGTCTTTCTTGGCTGCCAGCCCTGAGGTCCCTCATCAGTCAGCACTGTCTTCCCATCCTTCTGTCCCTCTGTGCCAGGGCCCAGGCGTCTGGGCTCTGCTGCTGACCTAGTGGCAGGGCAGTTGAGCTGCCCAGTGCCAGTGTGGCCAGCACAGAATGCCAGGGGCTAGGACATCACAGAGGGCTCCTGTGGTTGCTAGGCCACGGGGACCCCGCCCATCCAGTTGACCAGCAGCCATGACCCCCACCCTGAACTTGACCTGAGGGGTCGTGGCCAACCACCAGAGCCAGAGCCCCAGGCTAAAGCCGGTGCATATCGGCCGGGCCAAGTGGCTATTCGCAGATTGGTGTGTGTCTGGGCAAGGGGCTGGCATCTCACAGCCCAGGGCTGGGGATCAAGTTCTGCCAGGCCCCTGTCCCACCATGTGCACTGACACACAGTCTTGCTGACTGACTGACAATCCCTGCCCCAGAGATACCCACACCAGGTCACTGGGTGCCCTGAGCTGCCCCTGAGAGTTGGTGGGTGCCTGCTTGGACACATGCCTCCATAAACGAGGCATCTATTATATCCCGTTGCCTACTGGCAGCTGCCCTCCTGCCCCTCCTCCTCCTCCTCTTCTTCCTCCTCCTCTTCCTCCTCCTCCTCCTACTCCTCCTCCTCCACCTCCTTCTGTTGTAGAGGGCTTCTGGTGTCGGGCTGCACCATGGAGAAGAGAGCGGACGTCCAGAGCAAAGGGGTACACAAATCTCAGAGAGGGAGAGCCGAGAGCCTAGAGAGAGCGAGGGGAGGGGTGAGGGGGCTTTTTATTGGGCGACAACCAGGCGTGACGTGTAGGGCCAGGATTGGTTGAAAGGGGGCACTCTAGGATTTAGCGGGGCATAGAAAAACCTGGGGGCGGAGCCAGGATTGGTTGAAAGGGGGCACGCTAGGATTTAGCGGGGCATAGAAAAACCTGGGGGCGGAGATTGCATCAGAATAAGTCCTCAGCAACATCTCCTCCTATCCCTTTATATCTAAATGGACACAGTAAAGAAAAATGGAATGGAGCAGGCTTAAATGTTTTAGAGGAATGTCATGCTCAGATGGGAAGATGTAGGACGTTCTGTGGGGGAGGGAAGGCTTAAATGGCTGCCAACCTTGTGAGATTTATGCGTCCTCCTGTGCTCAACCCCTCTTTAGAGAGAGAGACTTACCTGGAGAGACTCATCTCATAGGTTTAAGCGCAGCCTGCTCAACCATCTCTTCACAATATCTCTACATCTTTTCTATCTTTCTACCTAGTAATAGCATAAGATGTACAAAGTCTATAAAAGACTATCATGGGGCAGAAACCTTTTGGACATAAGCCTAAATGATATAACAAAATAGGAAGAGACAAGTAGGGGAGAAGTAAAAGCCAGTGTGGTGTGAATGGAAGGATTGGTGTGTAAAAGAGCATTCCCTGTTTGGGTGGGGAAAGGTGCAAGGGTACATAATGAGGGGGAAGCGGGAGGCATGACCCACCAAACAGAGGGGATATTTGGCATTGTATAGTCCTCAAGGCAACAGTCTGTAACGTCTATGAATTACTCAGGATCAGTCTATGAAAAACCAGCAGCGTGAAGGGAAATAAGCTGCTTCAAAATTGTGTAAAATGTATATAGGGTATGTCAGAAAGTCTGATACAAGTCTCAGTCTGAATTAGATGGCTAGGGGGAGAATTGGCAGGGGATGCAACGCTGCATGTGGGAGGTCAGCCGCTGGAATGTTGTTCTTTTGTAGATAGCTAGCTGGAACTGCCAACACGTGACAAGCAGGTCAGAAGCAGGAACGGTAACCAGGCATTGATGAATTCATTCATGTTTTCCATTTGACATAGACTAGGGCACTGACACAATGGTCACAAGTACCCCTAGATGGTACTCTGCCTCTACAAAACCAATCCATTGACCTGTCCATCCATCCATCCACCCATCCAGCTATCCATCCAGCTATCCATCCATCCATCCATCCATCCATCCAACCACCAGTCAACCAAGCTAAGTACAAAAGGAGATCTCTCCTTGAATGATGAAGACAAACAAGGACTCATAGGTAGGTTGCAAAGGGGCGGTTTGGCTGAATAGGGCAGAGGGGCTGAACCAGGGAATGTGTTGTGGGAGTGTGGGTGGGGTGATCCGGAGAGCCTGTGAGCTGGGTCACATCAGTGGCAGGGAGGGGGTGGAAGGTGTTGCAAACTGCTGTCACTGGAGAACCATCACAAGTGCTGGAGCTGTTGAGCAGGGCACCCGGAAGAGAGAACAAAGGAGAGAAGCAAAGTGCAGAGGAGAGGAGAGGGGAGTGGAGGCCAAAGCAGGTGCAGGTCGGCCTGGCCAAGGGGCTATGGGCAGATTGGTGTGTGTCTTGGCAAGGGGCTGGCATCTTTCAGGGATCTGAAAGAGTGTCTTTTGATGGCTGTGCAATGTCTTTTCCAAGTGCCTCTTGGGGAACAAATACTTTTGAAACCTGAAGTTCTTTCTTGTATCTAAGGAATATTCTCACCTCTGGCCAGAAGGCCCTCCCAACTAGGAGCACAGCTATCCTGGGGTCAGGAGGTCTGCCAGCCTGCTAGCTCCTGGAGGGATTCCTGAGTATTATGTCCTCAGGTTCCAAGTGGTAACAGATGTATCCAATTGCCTTTATTAGCAGCAGCCAGGCCCTCAGGTGAGGTGCGGGGCTGTGATCTCCACTGGAAATTCCTAATTCAGCCAATGGAGGCATCCATCTTCCTTTTGTCTCTCCATAGCAAGGGCCCGGGAGTTTGTGTTTCCTGCAAGCAGAGCGACTTTGTATGGGACACTCATGGATGCCTACTTCTGGGAATCTCTCTGAGTGTGATGTGTGGACACCAGGACACCATGATTAAAGATTGTGAGGTCACAGGAGCATTTTCCTTAGCAGGACCGAAATGGGAGGTGTAATGGGCCAAGTTCATCCACTATTGTTTGGTCAAACACAGTTCCCATCTATGTTGAGAAACAGCTCTTTCTGGGCTTGTAATCTGCTGTCCACTGAGAAGTGGACTGCGAGCCTGGAGGTTGAGTATGCAGCCAAACGTGACTGGACAGGGTCCTGCCCCTGAATTCTGAGGGGTGCCCCAGCTTCCACCATTGGCAGTGTTAGGATGATAGTGAGGCAGGAGATTGAATCGGGAACTCAAGAGAGAGAGACATGAGAGTCCCTTTGCATTTGCATTCTTGCTGAGCCAGAATCTGGGCTAGCTGGCTTTCCCTAACCAGCTAGGTTTTCTGTACATAAGTTGCAGGTGAGGCTGGCTACCTTGACACCCATGCTCAGAGACTACTATAGGTGTGTTCTGAGCACACACAGACACACACATACAGCCAGACAGACACACACATATTACTGTCTGTTCTGGTAGTACAGAATATGGTGAAGGATGGGCGTGTCTGGGTTCTGTGGGCATGAGAGCTGCTGTCTTACGATATCTACAAGCCAGGTTTGAACCTGTCAAAATGAACACAGTGTAGGAGGTTTTTGAATTCTGGTCTCTTTCCAACTCATCTATTTCTCTTCTCTCCTTCTCTGTCTCTAACTCTCACATGTTCTCACACACTCTGTCTTCACTCATTAATATTTTACTTATATACTTATTTTACTGACAGGCCCAGATATACAAAGAGAGTTACCAGAGCACTGCTGAGCTCTGGCATGTTGTGTTGGCGATTTCACCTAGGCTACTGGAGCCTCAGCTTGTAAGTCTTTCTGACACAAGCCATACTCTGTCTCCTCATTTCCATGCCATTATCACTCAGAGTATATAATAAAGTGATATTTTTTGCAAAACACTTGGTACATTCTGATTTACAGCTCAATATTGACACCATTGTAGCTCTCTTTGGCCCTTGGTCACTTTTCTTCTTTTCAGATGTAAAGACCTGAAGAGGGAGAGGTTTTTGCCCTGAGGCTTGCATTGGGAACTACCAGATGCACTGTTTCTGTTGCCAGACAAGGAAACTTGTGGTGACTGTGCATGTGGAGAGTCTCCTTGATGAGTTCCTTCTCGAGCCTTTTTCGCTCTGTCCCGTTGTAGCAGCATATAGCATATAGCTGCTGTCTTACGATATCTACAAGCCAGGTTTGAACCTGTCATCAATGAACACAGTGTAGGAGGTTTTTGAATTCTGGTCTCTTTCCAACTCATCTATTTCTCTTCTCTCCTTCTCTGTCTCTAACTCTCACATGCTCTCACACACTCTGTCTTCACTCATTAATATTTTACTTATATACTTATTTTACTGACAGGCCCAGATATACAAAGAGAGTTACCAGAGCACTGCTGAGCTCTGGCATGTTGTGTTGGCGATTTCACCTAGGCTACTGGAACCTCAGCTTGTAAGTCTTTCTGACACAAGCCATACTCTGTCTCCTCATTTCCATGCCATTATCACTCAGAGTATATAATAAAGTGATATTTTTTGCAAAACACTTGGTACATTCTGATTTACAGCTCAATATTGACACCATTGTAACTCTCTTTGGCCCTTGGTCACTTTTCTTCTTTTCAGATGTAAAGACACTGAAGAGGGAGAGGTTTTTGCCCTGAGGCTTGCATTGGGAACTACCAGATGCACTGTTTCTGTTGCCAGACTAGGAAACTTGTGGTGACTGTGCATGTGGAGAGTCTCCTTGATGAGTTCCTTCTCGATCCTTTTTCGCTCTGTCCCGTTGTAGCAGCATATAGCTAATGATTTTGAGATTTTACTTCTTTGGACAATTCTTTTCCTGATGCACAGTTTCTCTCCAGGTTTTAGCAATCCATTGTCTGAATGTAATATAGAATCCATTGTAGAAAATGACTACATCATTCTCTCTCTCTCTCTCTCTCTCTCTCTCTCTCTATATATATATATATATATATATATATATATATATATATATATGTCTGTGTGTGTGTGTGTGTGTGTAACAAGTAGTGATATGAAAATATTTTTTAGCTAGAGACATGCACACCTCTGGATTAGGATAGTAATGCGGATATACCTAGCCCTTCTGAGCCACAGTCATTAGAGTCATCTCAAAAAGCCATTCATATTCCTCTTATCACTCTACAATTCTCTCTCAGCACAAACTACCGCTGCCAAATCCTCTACCTCCCTCTTGCTCTTTTTGTCCTCCGAATCCTATCCCAAAACTGTAAATCAAAGAAGAAATAGACATAGTGCAGTTTCCTGCACACAGGACAGTCTGAGGCTGGACCAGGGAGCTGCAATACGCCAGCCTGCATCTTGGCTGGAGCATCACTAAGACTACTTCCAAATTGGAGAGGCGAGGGCAGTATTGGAGAGTGGGCTGCAGGCCATGTGTTGCTTATCAGAGTGGGCTAAGACCTAGATGTTCTAAGGGTAACCTTTCCTCACAAACATAAAATAACAATGCCTCTTGTAAGAAGTATGCATGGGCATGGAGGGTTTGTCTTCAGTGCTCTTGCACTGAGCAACACAGGGCCAGAATTTGTCCATTTCAGTCACTGTCATTCTGTCTCTCTGACTGTGTCTACGTGCCTTCTTCCCTGGACCCTTCGTGGAAGTCAGTGCATGCATCGTGAACTCGGTCTTCCTGGTGTTGAAATTTTCCTTTCTTTACCCTTTGCATTAGTTAGTCTCATGCATATGGCGAAGTTCAGAGGAGAACTTAAGAGACAGCGTTCCTGCTGCAGGTAACAGGCATATGTCCATCTCCAGCTGCAGCTGTCCAGGCCCTCTGTGATTGACTCTAATTCTCCAGGGCCCTGTGGCTGACACTCAGCCTAAATGCAGCCCTCCTCAATTTCCTGCACCACATCCTTGTCCTTATTGCATGAGAACCCAGGTCAAGAGAAGTGAAACTCTATCCCTCTGGCACACACATCATGCTTTCCCTCTATTGGGCCGAATGTAAAGGATCTGTGGTACTGATGTCCACACCAGTATCTAGATTTTCCATGAAAAACGGAAGCTTCCAGGATTCAGAAACAGGGTGTTTTCATGGCTGTGAAATGTCTTTCCAAGTGCCTTCTGGGGTTTCAATTCATTTTGAAACCTGAAGTTCGTTCTTGTATCTAGGGAATATTCTCACCTCTGGCCTGAAGGACCTACCAACTAGGAGCACAGCTATCCCGGGGTCAGGAGTTCTGCCAGCCTGCTACTCCTGGAGGGATTCCTGAGTATGTTCTCAGGTCCCAAGTTGTAACAGGTGTTTCCAATTGCCTTTATTAACAGCAGCCAGGCCCTCAGGTGAGGGGCCGGGCTGTGATCTCCACTGGAAGCTCCTAATTCAACCAATGGAGGCATCCTTCTTGCTTTTGTCTCTCCATAGCAAGAGCCCTGGGAGTTTGTGCTTCCTGCAAGCAAAGCGACTTTGTATGGGACACTCATGGATACCTACTTCTGGGCATCTCTCTGAGTGTGATGTGTGGACACCAGGACACCATGATCAGGGATTGTGAGGCCACAGGTGCAATTGCCTTAACTGGACCCAAAGGGTAGGTGTGAGGGGCCGGGTTCATCCACTATTGTTTGGTCAAACACAGTTCCCATCTATGTTGAAACAAAGCTCTTTCTGGGTTCATTCTGGGCTTGTAATCTGCTGCCCAGAGCAGTGGACTGAAAGTCTGGAGGCTGAGTAGGCTGCCAAACGTGACTGGACAGGCTCCTGCCCTTGAATTCTGAGGGTTGCCCTAGCTTAGACTGTTGGCAGTCTTTGGATGATAGTGAGGCATGAGATTGAATCGGGAACTCAGGAGAGGGAGACATGAGATTCCCTTTGCATGTGCATTATTGCTTAGCCAGAATCTGGGCTAGCTGGCTTGCCCTACCCGCTAGGTTCTCTGTACATAAGTTGCAGGTGAGGCTGGCTACCTTCTCAACCATGCTCTGAGACTACTATAGGTGTACTCTGAGCACACACAGACACAGACAGACAGACAGACACACACACACACACACACATTACTGTCAGGTCTGATAGTACAGCATATGGTGAAGGCTGGGGCTGTCTGGGGTCTGTGGGCATGAGAGCTGCTGCCTTAAAATCTCTACAAGCCAGCTTTGAACCTGTCATCAATGAACACAGTGTAGGAGGTTTTTAAAATCTCATCTCTTTCCAGCAGAAGAGGCTGGTGGGCCGGCCTTCCAGAGTCTGCCCAATGAGCGTGCTGCAGGGCCCTGTGGGCGGTACTCAATGTTGCTGTCCAATCACTGACTAGGGGCCTTGACACTCCTGGGCGTGTCCTAGCACACTGGCCAATTATATTGCTGGCAGGTGTTCTGGGCGTGGCCTAGGCCTCTGGCATATCAGAGAGTGGCTGGTGCCCTGTCTGCAGGCCTTCTGAAGTAAGCCCGACAATTGGAGCTCAGAGCTGGCCTTAAAAGGTTGGGCATGCTTCCAGGAAGTGCGAAGCAGAGTTCACCCAGGGCCCTGCCTTGCAGAAGCTGTCCAGTGTACGTGTGTATAACTCCGTTTGTGCCTGTGCCTCTGTGGATGTGTGCGCATGTGTAACTCTGAGAGTGTGTGTTTTTGTGTGTTTGTGTGTATGTGAGGGAGGGAGAGAGAGAGAGAACAACAGAATCACTGTGGCACAGGTGATTTTGTGCAAAACACTTGGCACATTCTGATTTACAGCTCAATATTGACAACATTGTAGCTCTCCTTGGCCAATGGTCACTTTTCTTATTTTCACATGTAAAGACACTGAAGAGGGAGAGGTTTTTGCCCTGAGGCTTGCACTGGGAACTAGCAGCTGCCCAGTGTGTGTTGCCAGACTAGGAAACTTGTGGTGCCTGTCCATGTGGAGAGTCTCCTGGATGAGATCCATCTCAAGCCTTTTTCACTAGGTCCCGTTGGAGCTGCATATAGCTAATGATTTGGAGATTTTACTGCTTTGGACAATTCTTTTTCTGATGCAGTTTCTCTCCAGGTTTTAGCAATCAATTGTCTGAATGTCATATCGAATCCATCGTAGAAAATGACTACATCAGTGTCTTTCTGTCACTCTCTCTCTATATATAAAATATATATATATATATATATATATGTAACATGTAGAGATCTGAAACTATTTTTAGCTAAAGACCTGCACAGCTCTGGATTAGGGTAGTAATGCGGATAAACTTGGCCCTTCTTAGCCACAGCCATGAGAGACATCGTACAGAGCAATATCATTTATCACTTACAAATCTCTCTCAGCACAAACTACCGCTGCCAAATCATCTACTTCCCTCATGCTCATTTTGTCCACTGAGTCCTATATCAAAACTGTAAATCAAAGATAAATAGACATAGTGCAGTTCCCTGGACACAGGACAGGCTGAGTCTGGACCAGGGAGATGCAATAAGCCAGCCTGCATCTTGGCTGGAGCAACACAAAGACTACTTCCAATTTGTAGAGGAAGGGGCAGTTTTGGAGAGTGGGCTGCAGGCCAAGTGTTGCTCCTCAGAGTGGCTAATACCTAGATGTTCTAAGTGTTACCTTTCCTCAAAAACTTAAAATAGCAATGCCACTTGTAAGAAGTATGCATAGGGATGGAGGGTTTGTCCTCAGTGCTCTGTCACTGATCAACACATGGCCAGAATTTCAGTCCTTTTGTGTCTCTGTCCTCCTGTCTCTCTTACTGTCTCTATGTGCCTTCTTCACTGGGCCCTTATGGAAGTCAGTGCATGTATCATGAACTCGGACTTCCTGGTGTTGAAATTTTCCTTTCTTTGTCCTTTGGATTATTCAGTCTCCTGCATATGGCGTATTACATTGGGGAACTGAGGAGACAACGATCCTGCTGCAGGTAAAAGGCATATGTCCATCTCCAGCTGCAGGTGTCCAGTCCCTCTGTGCTTGTCTCCCATTCTCCAGTGCCCTGAGTCTGACACTCAGCCTAAATGCAGTCCTCTTCTATTGCCTGCACCGCATCCTTCTCCTTATTCCATGAGAGCCCAGGTCAAGAGAAGTGAAACTCTATCCACCTGGCACACACATTGTGCCTTTCCTCTATTGGGCCGAATGTAAAGGATCTGTGGTACTGATTGCCACACCAGTGTCCATATTTACCATGCAAAACGGAAGCTTTTAGGGTTCAGAAAGAGGGTGTTTTGAAGGCTGTGAAAAGTCCTTTCCTAGTTCCTCATGGGGTTTCAAATCCTTTTGAAACCTGAAGTTATTTCTTGTATCTAGGTAATATTCTCACCTCTGGCCAGAAGGCCTGCCCAACTAGGAACACAGCTATCCCGGGGTCAGGAGGTCTGCCAGCCTGCTAGCTCCTGGAGGGAATCCTGAGTATGTCCTCAGGTCCCAAGTGGTAACAGGTGTTTCCAATTGCCTTTATTAGCAGCAGCCAGGCCCTCAGGTGAGGTGAGGGGCTGTGATATCCACTGGATGCTCTGAATTCAGCATATGGAGGCATTCTTCTCTATTGTCTGTCCATAGCTAGGGCCCGGGGATTTTGTGCTTCCTGCAAGCAGAGCGACTTTATATGGGACACTCATGCATGCCTACATCTGATAATCTCTCTTAGTGTGATGTGTGGACACCAGAACACCAGGATCAGGGATGTGAGGCCACAGGAGCAATTGCCTTAGCCGGACCCAAAGGGTAGGTTTAACGGACCGGGTTCATCCACTACTGTTTGGTCGAACACAGTTCCCATCTATGTTGAAACACAGCTCTTTCTGGGTACTTTCTGTGCTTTTAAACTGCTGCCCTGAGCAGTGGACTGAGAGCTTGGAGGCTGAGTAGGCAGCCAAATGTGACTTGACAGGCTAATGCCCCTGAATTCTGAGGGGTACCCCAGCTTCCCTGGATGATAGATAGTGAGGCATAGGATTGAATAGAGAACTCAGGAGATTCAGAAATGAGAGTCCCTTTGCATATGCATTCTTCCTTAGCCAGAATCTGGGCTAACTGACTTGACCTGACCAGCAAGGTTCAATGTACCTAAGTTGTAGGTGAGGCTGGCTACCTTGCCATCCATGCTCTGAGTCTACTACAGGTGAGATTTAGCACACACAGACACACACAGGCAGACAGACAGACAGACAGACAAACACACACATTACTGTCAGGTCTGGTAGTACAGCATATGGTGAAGGCTGGGGCTGTCTGGGATCTGTGGGTATGAGAACTGCTACCTTACAATCTCTACACGCCAGGTTTTATCCTGTCATCAATGAACACAGTGTAGGAGGTTTTTGAATTCTGAGACACTGAAGAGGGAGAGGTTTCTCCTCCGTGGCTTGCACTGGGAACTAGCAGCTTCCCTGTGTGTGTTGCCAGACTAGGAAATTTGTGGTGCGTGTCCATGTGGAGAGTCTCCTGGATGAGTTCCTTCTGGAGCCTTTTTCAATCTGTCCCATTGGAGCTGCATATAGCTAATGATTTGGAGATTTTACTCCTCTGGACAGTTCTTTCCCTGATGCACAGTTTCTCTCCAGGTTTTAGAAATCAATTGTCTGAATGGCATATCGAATCCATTGTAGAAAATGACTGCATCAGTCTCTCTCATATATATATATATGTAACGTGTAGAGGTCTGAAAATATTTTTTAGCTAGAGACCTGCACAGCTCTGGATTAGTGTAGTAAAGTGGATACACCTGACCCTTCTGAGCCACAGTCATGAGAGACAACTCACAGAGCCATATCGTTTATCACTCTACATATCTCTCTCAGCACAAACTACAGCTGCCAAATCATCTACTTCCCTCTTGATCATTTTGTCCACCGAGTCCTATCCCAAAACTGTAAATCAAAGAATAAATAGACATAGTGCAATTCCCTGCACACAGGACAGTCTGAGGCTGGACCAGGGAGATGCAATACGCCAGCCTGCATCTTGGCTGGAGCATCACTAAGACTACTTCCAAATTGCAGAGGTGAGGGCAGTTTTGGAGAGTGGGATGCAGGCCACGTGTTGCTTCTCAGAGTGGGCTAAGACCTAGATGTTCTAAGTGGAAACTTTCCTCACAAACATAAAATAACAATGCCACTTGTTAGAAGTATGCATGGGCATGGAGGGTTTGTCTTCAGTGCTCTGGCACAGATCAACACAGGGCCAGAATTTCTGTCCTTTCCGTCACTGTCATTCTGTCTCTCTGACTGTCTCTGCGTGCCTTCTTCCCTGAACCCTTTGTGTAAGTCAGTGCATGCATCATGAACTTCGTCTTCCTGGTGTTGAAATTATCCTTTCTTTTACCTTTGGATTACTTAGTCTTGTGCATTTGGGTAGTACAGAGGGGAACTGAGGAGAAAGCGTTCCTGCTGCAGGTTACAGGCATATGTACATCTCCAGGTGCAGCTGTCCTGGCCCTCTGTGCTTGAATCCCATTCTCCAGGGCCCTATGGCTAACACTCAGCCTAAATGCAGCCCTCCTCAATTTTCTGCACTGCATCGTTGTCCTTATTCCATGAGAGCCCAGGTGAAGAGAAGTGAAACTCTACCACACTGGCACACACATTGTGCTTTCCCTCTATTGGGCCGAATGTAAAGGATCTCTGGTACTCATGGCCACACCATTGTCCAGATTTTCCATGCAAAACGGAAGCTTCCAGGGTTCTGAAAGAGGGTGTTTTGATGGCTGGGAAATGTCTTTTCCAAGTGCCTCCTGGGGTTTCAAATCCTTTTGAAACCTGAAGTTCTTTCATGTATCTAGGGAATATTCTCACCTCTGGCCCAAAAGCACTCCCAACTAGGAGCACAGCTATCCCAGGGTCAGGAGGTCTCCCAGCCTCCTAGCTCCTGGAGGGATTCCTGAGTATGTCCTCAGGCCCCTACTGGTAACAGGTGTTTCCAATTGCTTTTACTAGCAGCAGCCAGGCCCTAAGGTGAGGGGCAGGGCTGTTATCTCCACTGGAATCTCCTAATTCTGCCAATGGAGGCATCCATCTTCCTTTTGTCTCTCCATAGCAAGGGCCCATGGAGTTTGTGCTTCCTGCAATCAGAGTGACTTTGTATGGGACACTCATGCATGCCTACTTCTGGGAATCACTCTGAGTGTGATGTGTGGACACCAGGACACCATGATCAGGGATTGTGAGGCCACAGGAGCAATTGCCTTAGCTGGACCCAAAGGGTAGGTGTAAGGGGCCAGATTCATCCACTATTGTTTGGTCAAACACAGTTCCCATCTGTGTTGAAACACAGCTCTTTCTGGGTTCATTCTGGGCTTGTAATCTGCTGCCCTGAGCAGTGGACTGAGATTCTGGAGGATGAGTAGGCAGCCAAATGTGACTGCCTACTCAGCCTCATGCCCCTGAATTCTGAGGGGTGCCCCAGCTTACCCCGTTGTCAGTGTTTGGTTGATAGTGAGGCATGGGATTGAATCAGGAACTCAGGAGAGGGAGACATGAGAATACCTTTGCATATGCATTCTTGCTTAGCCACAATCTGGGCTAGCTGGCTTGCCCTGTCCAGCTAGGTTCTCTATACATAAGTTGCAGGTGAGGCTGGCTACCTTGACACCCATGCTCTGAGACTACTATAGGTGAGCTCTAAGCACACACAGACACACACCAACAGACAGACACATACTCACACACACATTACTGTCAGGTCTGGTAGTACAGCATATGGCTGGGGCTGTATGGGGTCTCTGGGCATGAGAGCTGCTGCCTTACAATCTCTACAAGCCAGGTTTGAACCTGTCATCAATGAACACATTGTAGGAGGTTTTTGACTGCTGGTCACTTTCCAACTCATCTATTTCTCTTCTCGCCTTCTCTGCCTCTAACTCTCACCTGCTCTCACACACTCTGTATTCAATCATTGATATTTTACTTATATACTTATTTTACTGACAGGCCCAGATATATAAAGAGAGTTACTAGATCACTGCTGAGATCTGGCTTGTTTTGTTGGTGATATAACCTAGGCTTCTGGAGCCACAGTTTTGTATGTCTCTGACACAAGCCATATTCTGTCTCCTCATATCCATGGCAGTATCTCTCAGACTTTATAATAAACATATACATCCATATATGTATATATAAATATACATATATATATATCTGTCATTTTTAGAATTGTCATCCTATGTAATTTATCTTTATCAGAATTAACACATTTATAACAGTCCTTTTTCATTAATAATTGGCCACCTAGTTGGAGCAGGATAAAATACACTTATAAATAATAGAACCTTCCAGTAGCATTTCTTTTTTTAATATTTATTTTTATTTATTTATTCCCTTTTGTTGCCCTTGTTGTTTTATTGTTGTAGTTATTATTTTTGTCATTGCTGTTGGATAGGAAAGAGAGAAATGGAGAGGGGAGGGAGAAGACAGAGAGAGGGAGAGAAAGATAGACAACTGCAGACCTGTTTCACCGCTTGTGAAAAGACACCCCTGCAGGTGGGGAGCCACGGCTTGAACCAGGATCCTTATGCAGGTCCTTGTGCTTAGGGCCACCTGCAGTTAACCTGCTGCGCTACAGCCTGACTCCCTCCAGTAGCATTTCTAATAGCATTTCTATCAGCATCCTTATTGTAATTATCATAGTAGAGAACTTGCCTCCTTTCACTAGTGTAAGCTTCAGTACATATGAGTTTGTTTTCATTCTCCTGACATCTTAATTTCCCTGGACTCTGAAGTGTCTCTGAATTTTTTAAGCAGCCCTCTGTTTCTCAGCAGATGGTTTCCATTTTCTACTGTAATCAGGTCTTCTTGTGCTTTTTGTTTTTATTTTTCATTATTTCAAATCCTCCTAGATCATCCCCATTTATTTGCATATTTATTTATTTATTTAGTCCTATATTACATGAGGGGTCATTTCTTCTGCTTGATAGATTTTTCTCTTATAATTGAAGGGAAGTTTGCACTCACAATACATTTCTTGTCGTAAATACTACACACATATGGTGAAGGCTAGGGTGGTCTGGTGTCTGTGGACATGAGACTGCTGCCTTACAATCTTGACAACCCAGGTTTGAACCTGTCATGTATGAACACAGTGTGGGAGGTTTTTGACTTCTGGTCTCTTTCCCACTCTTCTATTTCTCTTCTTGCCTTCTCTGTCTCTGACTCTCACAGGCTCTCACTCTCTCTGTCTGCACTCATTAATATTTTACTTACATACTTATTTTACTTACAGGCCCTGATATACAAAGAGAGTCACTTGTTTTGTTGGCGATTTCCCTAGGTTTCTGGAGCCTCAGCTTTGTAAGCCTCTCTGACACAAGCCATACTCTGTCTCTGCATAGCCATGCCAGTATCCCTCAGAGTTTATAATAAAGATACACATGCATATATGTAAATATATATATACATATATATATAAGTCATTTTTAGAATTGTTGAAGTTTTTATTTGATCTTAATGCAGAATTACCACATTTATAACAGCCTTCTTATTCATAAATAATTGGTCAAATAGTTGGAGCAGGATTCACTACAATTATAAATTATAAACCGTCCAGGAGCATTTCCAATAGCCTTTCTATCAGTATCCTCATTGTAGTTATCATAGCACTGAACTTGCCTCCATTTGCTAGTGTAAGCTTCAATACGTATGTCTTTCTTTTCATTCTTGGGAATTCTTAATTTGCGTGGACCCTGAAGTGTCAGGGAAGTTTTGAAGAAGCCCTCTGTTTCTCAGCAGAAGTTTTCTATATTTCTGTTGTAATCAGGTCTTCCTGTGGTTTTTGGTTTTATTTTATTCAAATCCTCCTAGATCATCCCCATTCATTTGCATATTCATTTATTTATTTAGTCCCATATCACATGAGGGGTCATTTTTTCTGCTGATAGATTTTCTCTTAAATTGAAGGGAACTTTTGACACACAATACATTTCATTTTGCAGATACTACACACTACTACAACTATTACTGCACTGTTTTTGACAGTGACATCCAATGCACAATGGATTAGTATTGCATGGCTCTAAAGAATGTTCCCTATTTAACCTACAATGTTTTTAACCTCACACATATTTATTCTGTTCTTTCTTGGGGGATGAATGGTTTACAGTCAACAGTTACATGTCATAGTGTGCACAGGGGTAATTTTTTCCACTTTCCCTGTATTTCTGTACATCATTTGTAACTTTCTTACTGAGGAGAAGGAAACAGTCTTAAATTGAGAGAGCAGGGCCAAAGCAGGAAGAGAGAAAGAGAGACAGCTGCAGTTCTGATTTGATACTAGCCCAGCTTTTCCATAGCTAGGTAAGTGGTGAGCAGGGGCTCAAAAAGGGGTCCTGGGCTTCCACATAGTTCCCTGGCATCTCCAACAGCTGTGCCTGCAACCCATGCTCCCTTCGTTGTCCATGTAACTTTTGATCTGTTCTAGGCACTTCTCACCTTCATATGCCAGAAACTTAACACTTCTCCCCTCCACCCATGAAACTTTGACCTTTTACTTGAGTGCAAAACAGCAACCCCAATCCACGTTATTTCAGGGAAAAGTGTGTGTGTCTCTGTGGGAAGGTGTGTGTGTGTGTGTGTGTGTGTGTGTGTATGTGTACATAAGTGTGTTTCAGTTATGATTACAGCTGTTGTTTCTTTATTCCTGACGCAGGGTCTTAGGAACTGGGTTGTGCAATGACAAAGGAAGTTTCCACTGCACAAGTGGTTTTTCAAATATGAATGGCACATTGGATATTCTGGACACTGTTGTGCATTCTCCCAGGTGGTCCTCAGATGGGTTCTTTCCTTTGCTATTCCCATGCTGTGTGTAATTTTCTGTGTAGACTCAAAGAGGAGTGGCATGGGGGGAGCTCAGCTGCATTCTTCTGTGTATCCACAAGGTGGCAGCAAAGCCCATAGTTGAGTGTAGTGATTCTGTGGAATGAGGAGAACTCTGGGATTTGTGGCCCATGGACAGCAAGGTTTAAATTGACGTAGAGTGCCGTAGACATCTGTTCTTTCCTGTGGGGTGGGGGGGATCCCCCATTTGGCTTTGCAAGTGGAAGGGGTTTCTCTCTTTGTCTGGGATGACTCTACTGGGAGCTTGTGAATCCCTGTGCTCAGCTGCATTGTGCTGGGTGTCCACAAGAGGGCAGCCCAGTGCGGGACTAAGGCTCCATGGGGCAAGAGTGGAGACAGTGTTTATGGGTGTGCCCCAAGAGCATGGCCAGCCTAGCTCAGGCAAGCAGTGTCCTAAGGACGGGTCCAGACAGGAGCTGTGTGGGTCGTGTTGGCAGAAGCAGGGCCTTCAGAGGAAGGAAGACAGTCCCCAGGGGCGTGTCTAAGAGACCGTGCCCTCTGAGCCTGAGGGGAGGGCCCAGTGTGTATTCATAGAGACAGCTGGCCAATTAGAGAAGAAGAACATCACCCTCAGGTGCGTGAACCAAGAGCTGGCCAATGAGAACAGAGGTAAAGTTGCAAGGGCGGGACTCAGAAGGCAGCCTTCTGAAGGAAGCCGGGCAATGGGAGCTCAAAGCTGGTCTTAAAAGGCTGGGCGTGCTTCCAGGAAGTGGGAATCAGGGTTCAGCCCAGGGCCCTGCCTTGCAGAAGCTGTCCAGTGCGCATGTGTATAACTCCGTTTATGCCTGTGCGTCTGGAGATGTGTGCCTGTGTGACTGTGAGAGTGTGTGTTTGTGTTTGTTTGTGTGTGTGTATGTGTGTGGTAGGGAGAGAGAGAGAACAACAGAATCACTGTGGCACAGGTGATTTTGTGCAAAACACTTGGCACATTGTGATTTACTGCTCAATATTGACACCATTGTATCTCTCCTTGGCCATTGGACACTTTTTTTGGTTTCAGACGTAAAGACTCTGAAGAGGGGGAGGTTTTTGCCCTGAGGCTAGCACAAGGAACTAGCAGCTGCCCTGTGTGTGATGCCAGACTAGGAAACTTGTGGTGCCTGTCTATGTGCAGAGTCTCCTGGATGAGTTCCTTCTCGAGCCTATTTCGCTCGGTCCCCTTGAGCTGCATATAGCTAATAATTTGGAGATTTTACTTTTTTGGACAATTCTTTTCCTGATGCACAGTTTCTCTCCAGGTTTTAGCAATCAATTGTCTGAATGTCATATCTAATCCATTGTAGAAAATGACTACATCAGTGTTTCTCTCTCTCTCTCTCTCTCTCTCTCTCTCTCTATATATATATATATATATATATATATATGTAACATGTATAGATTTGAAAATATTTTTAGCTAGAGACCTGCACAGCTCTGGATTAGGGTAGTAATGCAGATACACCTGGTCCTTCTGAGCCACAGTCCTGAGAGACATCTCACAGAGCCATTCGTATAACTCTTATCACTCTACAAATCTCTCTCAGCATAAACTACTGCTGCCAAATCATCTACTCCCCTCTTTCTCTTTTTGTCCACCGAGTCCTATCCCAAAACTGTAAATCAAAGAAGAAATAGACATAGTGCAGTTCCCTGCACACAGGACAGTCTGAGGATGGACTAGGGCGATGCAATAAGCCAGCCTGCATCTTGGCTGGAGCATCACTAAGACTACTTCCAAATTGAAGAGGCGAGGGCAGTTTTGGAGAGTGGGCTGCAGGCCAAGTGTTGCTTCTCAGAGTGGGCTAAGACCTAGATGTTCTAAGTGTAACCTTTCCTCACAAACATAAAATAACAATGCCACATGTTAGAAGTATGCATGGGTATGGAGGGTTTGTCTTCAGTACTCTGGCACTGATCCACACAGGGCCAGAATTTCAGTCCTTTTCTGTCTCAGTCATCCCGTCTCTCTGACTGTCTCTACGTGCCTTCTTCACTGGGCCCATATGGAAGTCAGTGCATGCATCGTGAACTTGACTTCCTGGTGTTGAAATTTTCCTTTCTTTGCCCTTTGGATTATTCAGTCTCCTGCATATGGCATAGTACATAAGGGAACTGAGGAGACGGCGATCCTGCTGCAGCGAACAGGCATATGTCCATCTCCAGCTGCAGCTATCCAGGCCCTCTGTGCTTGACTCCCATTCTCCAGGGCCCTGAGGCTGACACTCAGCCTAAATGCAGCCCTCCTCAATTTCCTGCACCGCATCCTTGTCCTTATTCCATGAGAGCCCAGGTCAAGAGTAGTGAAACTCTATCCCCCTGGCACACTCATTGTGCTTTCCCTCTATTGGGACGAATGTAAAGGATCTGTGGTACTGATGGTCACAACAGTGTCCAGATTTTTCACGCAAAACAGAAGCTTCCAGGGTTCTGAAAGAGGGTGTTTTGATGACTGTGAAATGTCTTTTCCAAGTGCCTCATGGGGTTTCTAATCCTTTTGAAACCTGAATTTCTTTATTGTATCTAGGGAATATTCTCACCTCTGACCAGAATGCACTCCCAACTAGGAGCACAGCTATCCTGGAGTCAGGAGGTCTGCCAGCCTACTAGCTCCTGGAGGGATTCCTGAGTATGTCCTCAGGTCCCAAGTGGTAACCGGTTTTTCCAATTGTCTTTATTAACAGCAGCCAGGCCATCAGGTGAGGGCCGGGGTTGTGATCTCCACTGGAAACTCCTAATTCAGCGAATGGAGGCATCCATCTACCTTTTGTCTCTCCATAGCAAGGGCCTGGGGAGTTTGTGCTTCCTGCAAGCAGAGCGACATTGTATGGGACATTCATGGATGCCTACTTCTGGGAATCTCTCTGAGTGTGATGTGTGGACACCAGGACACCATGATCAGGGATTGTGAGGCCACAGGAGCTATTGCTTTAGCCGGACCCAAAGGGGAGGTGTAAGGGGCTGGGTTCATCCACTACTGTTTGGTCAAACACAGTTCCCATCTATGTTGGAACTCTTTCTAGGTTCATTCTGGGATTGTAATCTGCTGTCCACTGAGAAGTGGACAGGGAGCCTGGAGGCTGAGTATGCAGACAAACGTGACTGGACATGGTCCTGCCCCAGAATTCTGAGGGGTGCCCTAGCTTCTCCCATTGGTATTGTTTGGATGATAGTGAGACATGAGATTGAATCGGGAACTCAAGAGAGCGAGACATGAGAGTCCCTTTGCATATGCATTCTTGCTGAGCCAGAATTTGGGCTATCTGGCTAGCTGGCTTTCCCTGCTGGGTTCTCTGTACATAAGTTGCAGGTGAGGCTGGCTACCTTGCCACCCATGCTCTGAGACTACAATAGGTGAGTTCTGAGCACACACAGACACAAACAGACAGACAGACACACACACACACACACACACACATTACTGTCAGGTCTGGTAGTACAGCATATGGTGAAGGCTGGGGCTGTCTGGGTCTGTGGGCATGAGAGCTGCTGCCTTACAATCTCTACAAGCCAGGTTTGAACCTGTCATCAATGAACACAGTGTAGGAGGTTTTTGAATTCTGGTCTCTTTCCAACTCATCTATTTCTCTTTTCGCTTTCTCTGTCTCTAACTCTCACATGCTCTCACACACTCTGTCTTCACTCATTAATATTTTACTTATATACTTATTTTACTGACAGGCCCAGATATACAAAGAGAGGTACCACAGCACTGCTGAGCTCTGGCTTGTTGTTTTGGCGATTTCACCTAGGCTACTGGAGCCTCAGTTTGTAAGTCTTTCTGACACAAGCCATATTCTGCCTCCTCATTTCCATGCCAGTATCACTCACAGTTTATAATAAAGTGATTTTTTTGCAAAACACTTGGTACATTCTGATTTTCAGATCAATATTGACACCACTGTAGCTCTCTTTGGCCCTTGGTCACTTTTATTCTTTTCAGATGTAAAAACACTGAAGAGGGAGAGGTTTTTGCCCTGAGGCTTGCAATAGGAACTACCAGATGCACTGTGTCTGTTGCCAGACTAGGAAACTTGTTGGTGCCTGTCCATGTGGAGAGTCTCCTTGAATAGTTCCTTCGCAAGCCTTTTTCGCTCTGTCCCGTTTGAGCTGCTTATAGCTAATGATTTTGAGATTTTACTCCTTTGGAAAATTCTTTTCCTGATGCAGTTTCTCTCCAGGTTTTAGCAATCAATTGTCTAAATGTCATATCTAATCCATTGTAGAAAATGACTACATCAGTATCTCTCTCTCTCTCTCTCTCTCTCTCTATATATATATATATATATATATATATATATATATATATATATATAACATGTAGAGATCTGAAAATATTTTTTAGCTAGAGAACTTTACAGCTCTGGATTAGGGTAAAAATGTGGATATACTTGGCCCTTCTGAGCCACAGTCATGGGAGACAACTCACAGAGCCATTCATGTACCACTTTTTTTTAAAAAATTTTTTATTTAAGAAAGGATTAGTGAACAAAAGCATAAGGTAGGAGGAGTACAACTCCACACAATTCCCAACACCCAATCCCCATAACACACCCCCTCCCCTGATAGCTTTCCCATTCTCTATCCCTCTGGGAGCATGGACCCAGGGTCGTTGAGGGTTGCAGAAGGTAGAAGGTCTGGCTTCTGTAATTGCTTCCCCGCTGAACATGGGCGTTGACTGGTCGGTCCATACCCCCAGTCTGCCTCTCTCTTTCCCTAGTAGGGTGTGACTCTGGGGAAGCTGAGCTCCAGGACACATTGGTGGGGTCTTCAATCCAGGGAAGCCTAGTCAGCATCCTGGTGGCATCTGGAACCTGGTGATTGAAAAGAGAGTTAACATATGAAGCCAAACAATTTGTTGAGCAATCATGGATTCCAAGCTTGGAATAGTGGAGAGGAAGTGTTAGGGAGGTACTCACTGCAAACTCTAGTGTAGTCCTGCTTTCAGGTAAATATTTTGCAGTAGTTTATGTATACGTGTGCACTTAAGCTCTGGTGTATATCTAGGTTATGGGACTTTGTTAGAAAGTGAACTACCTGAGATGAAATTAGAGTGTACTATTAAAGGAAAGGTCTCACCCGAGTAATGAAGCTGAAGGGTTGTCATTCCACACGTGAAGTCTCTGGATACATTCTGAGGTGAAGTATGTTGAGGTAGCAATCGTTGCTTTGGTTAGGTTGTGATCGGCATATGCAATGTTATTTGGTTTGGATTGGGAGATGCATACGGGAAAGTGGGCCCTATCCAAGGGTTCCAGGTCTGGGGGAAGTAGGGGCTCTATAGTGAAGATGTGAGGTTCCTGCTGTCTTAGGGTTCAAAAAGACACTCAATAGTTAATATTATCATCACATTATTTGTTAATTGGGTTAACTTTGAAAAGTCCCTTTGTTATGGTTTGTTGGACAGTACCCAGTATCTTGTATATAGCTGTGCTATTGGAAGTTTCTAATCTACTTGGTGTAGGCTTTTGAGAGAGTCCGCATATCAAATACATAGCCTATATATTAAAAAGATTCAGATTGTCTTTTGAGAAACTTTGAGACATACAATTGATTTCCCCCTCTCATATTAATTAGCTACTGATTTATATGTCTACATTTTGCTAGGAGTGTACATAAACACCATTCCCACCACCAAAGGACTGTGACCCATCCCTCCCGCCCACTCCCACCCCCCACTGGCCCAGGAAGCTACATGCCTACCCCTCACCACTGGGTTTTTACTTTTGTGCCTTACTTACAATTTGATCAGGTCCTACTTTTAGTTTCCCTTTCAGATATTCTTAGTCAGCTTCTGTTGATGAGTGGGATCATCCCATACTCATCTTTATCTTTCTGACTTAGTTCACTTAACATAATTCCTTCTAGCTCTGTCCAAGATGGGTCAGAGAAGGTGGGTTCATTGTTCTTGATAGCTGCATAGTATTCCATTGTGTATATATACCACAGCTTTCTCAGCCACTCATCTGTTGTTGGGCACCTGGGTTGCTTCCAGGTTTTAGCTATTATGAATTGTGCTGCTATGAACATAGGAGTACACATCTCTTTTTGGTTGGGTGTTATGGAGTCCTTGGGGTATAACCCCAGGAGAGGAATTATTGGGTCATATGGAAGGTCCATGTCTAGCCTTCTGAGAGTTTTCCAGACTGCTCTCCACAGAGGCTGTACCAATTTACATTCCCACCAGCAATGTAAAAGGGTTCCTCTGTCCCCACATCCTCTCCAGCATTTGTTGCTGCTGTCCTTTTTGATGTATGCCATTCTTAGAGGAGTGAGGTGGTATCTTAGTGTTGTCTTGATTTGCATTTCTCTGATAATCAGTGACCTAGAGCAGTTTTTCATATGTTTGTTAGCCTTTTGGATCTCCTCTGTGGTGAATGTTTTGTTCATATCCTCTGCCCATTTTTGGATGGGGTCATTTGCTTTTTTGCGGCTAAGTTTGCTGAGCTCTTTATATATTTTGGTGATTAGTTTCTTGTCTGATGTCTGGCATGTGAAGATCTTCTCCCATTCTGTGAGGGGTCTCTCTGTTTGTTTAATAGTTTCTTTGGATGTGCAGAAGCTTTTCAATTTGATGTAGTCCCATTGGTTTGTTTCTGCTTTGGTCTTCCTTGCAATTGGGTTTGATTCATCAAAGATGTCCTTGAGGTGTATGTGGGAACTTGTTTTACCAATGTTTTTCTCTAAGTATTTGATTGTTTCTGGTCTGACATCTAGGTCTTTGATCCATTTGGAGTTGATTTTTGTTTCTGGTGAGATAAAGTGGTTCAATTTCATTCTTCTGCATGTTTCAACCCAGTTTTCCCAGCACCATTTATTGAAGAGAGCCTCCTTTTTCCATTTAATCCTTTGGGCCCCCTTATCAAAGATTAGATGCCCATAGGTGTTGGGATTTACTTTTGGGCTTTCAATTCTGTTCCACTGGTCTGTATGCCTATTTTTGTTCCAGTACCATGTTGTTTTGATGATGATGGCTTTATAATATAGTTTAAGGTCTGGGAGTGTGATGCCTCCATTTCTGTTTCTTTTCCTTAAGATGGTTTTGGCAATTCTAGGTGTTTTCAGGTTCCAGATAAATGATTGTAGTGTTTGTTCTATTCTCTTAAAGAAGCTTGGTGGAACTTTGATGGGTATTGCATTAAATTTGTATATGGCTCTGGGGAGAATATTCATTTTGATGATATTTATTCTTCCAATCCATGAGCATGGGATATCTTTCCATTTCTTGGTATCAGTTTCTATCTCCTTGAGTAGCGACCCATAGTTTTCAGTATACAAGTCTTTCACTTCTTTGGTCAACTTTATTCCTAGGTATTTGATTGATTTTGCTGAAACAGTAAATGGGAGTGATTTCTGGATGTCTTCTTCTTCAGATTTAGTGTTTGCATAAAGAAATGCCACTGATTTTTGTACATTGATTTGTAGCCTGATACCTTGCTATATTGCCTAACAACTTCCAGTAATTTTCTACTGGATTCTTTAGGTCTTTCTATGTATACTATCATATCATCTGCAAATAGTGAGAGCTTGACTTCTTCCCTTCCAATCTGTATCCCTTTGATTTCTTTCTCTTGCCTGATTGCTATGGCAAGAACTTCCAATACTATGTTGAAGAGTAACGGTGACAGTGGACAGCCCTGTCTAGTCCCCGATCTGAGGGGGAATGCTTTCAGCTTCTCTCCATTGAGTATGATGTTGGCTGTAGGTTTGCTATATATAGACTCCACTATCTTGAGGAATTTCCCATCTATTCCCATTTTCTGTAGAGTTTTGAGCATGAATGGGTGTTGGATTTTGTCAAAGGCTTTCTCTGCATCTATTGAGATAATCATGTGGTTTTTGGCTTTGCTTTTATTGATGTGATGAATGACATTGATTGATTTACGGATGTTGAACCAGACTTGCATTCCTGGGATGAATCCCACTTGGTCATGATGAACAATCTTTTTGATGTGTTGCTGTATCCGGTTGGCCAAGATCTTGTTTAATATTTTGGCATCTATGTTCATCAGAGATATTGGTCTGTAGTTTTCCTTTTTTGTTCTGTCCCTATCAGCTTTTGGTATCAGGGTGATGTTGGCTTCATAAAAGGTGGAAGGGAGTATTCCTGTTTCTTCAATCTTATGGAATAGCTTAAGAAGTATGGGTATTAACTGTTTCCTGAAAGTTTTGTAGAATTCATTTGTGAAGCCATCTGGTCCAGGACTTTTGTTGTTGGGGAGATTCTTAATAACGGTTTCAATTTCTTTGTCTGTGATTGGTGCATTTAGATTTTGTAGTTCTTCTTGGTTCAGTTTTGGAAGTGCATAGGTTTCTAGGAATTGTTCCATTTCTTCCAGATTCTCTAGCTTGGTGGCATATAGTTCTTTACAGAAGTTTCGCAGAATTCTGTGGATTTCTGTGGTGTCAGTTGTGATATCTCCTGCATCGTTTACAATTCTATTAATTTGAGTCTTCTCTCTTTTTTGTTTGGTGAGTCTGGCTAGGGGTTTGTCAATTTTGTTTAATCTTTCAAAGAACCAACATTTGGCTTCATTGATTTTTTGTATGGTTCTTTTATTTTCGATGTTGTTTATTTCTGCTCTAACTTTAGTGATTTCTGTCCTTCTGGTTGCTTTAGGGTTCCTTTGTTCCTCTTCCTCTAAGTCCTTGAGGTGTGTAGTAAGGTCGTTCATTTGGGCTTCTTCTTGGTGTTTAATATGTGATTGTATGGCTATAAGTTTCCCTCTCAGTACTGCTTTCGCTGTGTCCCAAATATTTTGATAGGTTGTGTCTTCATTTTTAGCTGGCTTGCCCTACCCGCTAGGTTCTCTGTACATAAGTTGCAGGTGAGGCTGGCTACCTTCTCATCCATGATCTGAGAGTACTATAGGTGTGCTCTGAGCACACACAGACACAGACAGACAGACAGACACACACACATATTACTGTGAGGTCTGGTAGTACAGAATATGGTGAAGGGTGGGGCTGTCTGGGATCTGTGGGCATGAGAGCTGCTGCCTTACAACCTCTACAAGCCAGCTTTGAAGCTGTCATCAATGAAAATAGTGTAGGAGGTTTTTGAATTCTCATCTTTTTCCACAGATATGGCTGGTGGGCGGGCCTTCCAGAGTCTGCCCAATGAGCATGCTTCAGAGCCGTATGGGCGGTGCTCAAGGTTGCTGGCCAATGACTGACTAGGGGCCTTGACACTCCTGGGTGTTTCTTAGCACACTGGCCAATGATATTGCTGGCAGGGTTTCTTGGCGTTGCCTAGGCCTCTGGCATCTCAGAGCATGGCTGGTGTACTGTCTGCGGGCCTTCTGAAGTAAGCCCAACAATGAGAGCTCAGAGATGGCCTTCAAAGGCTGGGCCTGCTTCCAGGATGTGTGAAGCAGGGTTCCCCCAGGGCCCTGCCTTGCAGAAGCTGTCCAGTGTGCATGTGTATAACTCCGTTTGTGCCTGTGCCTCTGTGGATGTGTGCGTGTGTGTAACTGTGAGAGTGTGTGTTTGTTTGTGTGTGTGTGAGGGAGGGAGAGACAGAGAGAACAACAGAATCACTGTGGCAAAGGTGATTTTGTGCAAAACACTTGGCACATTCTGATTCACAGCTCAAAATTGACACCATTGTAGCTCTCCTTGGCCCTTGGTCACTTTTCTTATTTTCAGATGTAAAGACACTGAAGAGGGAGAAGTTTTTGCGCTTAGGCTTGCACTGGGAACTAGTAGCTACCCTGTGTGTGTTGCCAGACTAGGAAACTTGTGGTGCGTGTCCATGTGGAGAGTCTCCTTGATGAGTTCCTACTCGAGCCAATTTTGCTCTGTACCATTGGAGCTGCATATAGCTAATGATTTGGAGATTTTACTCCTTTGGACAATTCTTTTCCTGATGCACAGTTTCTCTCCAGGTTTTAGCAATCAATTATTTGAATGTCATATCGAATCCATTGTGTCTCTCTCTCTTTCTCTCTCTCTCTTTATCTCTCTCTCTATATATATATATATTTATATATATATATGTAACATGTAGAGGTCTGAAAATATTTTTAGCTATAGACCTGCACAGCTCTGGATTATTGCAGTAATGCAGATACACCTGGCCTTCTGAGCCACAGTCATGAGAGACATCTCACAGAGCCATTCCTATACCTCTTATCACTGTACCTATCTCTCTCAGCACAAACTGCCGCTGCCAAATGATCTACTTCCCTCTTGCTCGTTTTTTCCACCGTGTCCTATGCCAAAACTGTAAATTATAGAAGAAATAAACATAGTGCAGTTTTCTGCACACAGGACAGGCTGAGGCTGGACCAGGGAGATGCAATAAGCCAGCCTGCATATTGGCTGGAGCATCACTAATACTACATCCAATTTCGAGAGGCCAGGGGTGTTTTGGAGAGTGTGCTGCAGGCCGAGTGTTGCTTCTCAGAGTGGGGTAAGACCTAGATGTTCTCAGTGTAACCTTTCCTCACAAACATAAAATAACAATGCCACTTGTAATTAGTATGCATGGACATGGAGGATTTGTCTTCAGAACTCTGGCACTAATCAACACTGGTCCAGAATTTCTGTACTTTTCTGTCACTGTCATTCTGTCTCTCTGACTGTCTCTACGTGCCTTCTTCACTGGGCCCTTACTGGAAGTCAGTGCTTTCATTGTTAACTCGGTCTTCCTGGTGTTTAAATTTTCCACTCTTTGCCCTTTGGATTATTTAATCTCCTGCATATGGCACAGTACAGTGGGGAACTGAGGAGGCAGCAATCATACTACAGGTAACAGGCATATGTCCATCTCCAGCTGCAGCTCTCCAGGCCCTCTGTGCTTGACTCCCATTCTCTAGGGCCCTGAGGCTGACACTCAGCCTAAATACAGCCCTCCTCACCTTCCAACACAGCATCCTAGTTCTTATTCCATGAGAGCCCAGGTCAAGAGAAGTGAAACAATATCCCCTTGGCACACACATTGTATGTTCCCTCTATTGCGTCGAATGTAAAGGATCTGTTGTGCAGATGGCCACACCAGTGTCCAGATTTTCCATGCAAAATGGAAGCTTCCAGGGTTCAGAAAGAGGGTGTTTTGATGGCTGTGAAATGTCTTTTAAAAGTGCCTCATGGGTTTTCAAATCCTTTTGAAACCTGAAGTTCGTTCTTGTATCTAGGGAATATTCTCACCTCTGGCCAGAAGGCCTCCCCAACTAGGAGCACACCTATCCTGGGTCAGGAGGTCGGCCAGCCTGCGATCTACTGGAGGGATCCCTGAGTATGTCCTCAGGGCCCAAGTTATAACAGCTGTTTCCAATTGCCTTTATTAGCAGCAGCCCGGCCCTCAGGTGAGGGGGGGGGCTGTCTGTGGTCTGTGGGCATGAGAGCTGCGGCCTTACAATCTCTACAAGCCAGGTTTGATCCTGTCATCAATGAACACAGTGTAGGAGGTTTTTGAAATCTGAGACACTGAAGAGGGAGAGGTTTTTGCCCTGAGGCTTGCACTGGGAACTGCCGCTGCCCTGTGTGTGTTGTCAGACTAGGAAACTTGTGGTGTCTGTCAATGTGGAGAGTCTCCAGGATGAGTTCCTTCTCGAGCCTTTTTCGATCAGTCCCGTTGGAGCTACATATAGCTAAAGATTTGGGGATTTTACTTCTTTGGACAATTCTTTTCCTGATGCAGAGTTTCTCTACAGGTTTATAAATCAATTGTTGAATGTCATATAGAATCCATTGTAGAAAATGACTACATCAGTGTCTCTATCTCTATATATGTAGAGGTCTCTCTCTCTCTCTCTCTCTATATATATATATATATATGTAACATGTAGAGATATGAAAATATTTTTAGCTAGAGACCTGCACAGGTCTGGATTAGGGTACTAAAATGGATACACCTGGCCCTTCTGAGCTACAGTCATGAGAGACATCTCACAGAGCCATATCGTTTATCACTCTACAAATCTCTCTCTGCACAAACTACTGCTGCCATAACATCTACTTCCCTCTTGCTCATTTTATCCACCGTGTCCTATCCAAAAACTGTAAATCAAAGAAGAAATAGACATAATGCAGTTCCCTGCACACAAGAGAGGCTGAGGCTGGACCAGGGGGATGTCATATGCCAGCCTGCATTTGGCTGGAGCATCACTAAAACTACTTCCAATTTTGCGAGGCAAGGGCAGTTTTGGAGAGTGGGCTGCAGGCCATGTGCTTCTCAGAGTGGGCTAAGACCTAGGTGTTCTAAGTGTAACCTTTCCTCACAAACATAAAATAACAATGCCACTTTTAAGAAGTATGCATGGGCATGGAGGCTTTGTATTCAGTGCTCTGGCACTGATCAACACAGGGCCAGAATTTCTGTCCTTTTCAGTCACTCTCATTCTGTCTCTCTGACTGTCTCTGTCTGCCTTCTTCCCTGGAACCTTTGTGGAAGTCAGTGCATGCATCGTGAACTCGGTCTTCCTGGTGGTGAAATTTTCCTTTCTTTGCCCATTGGATTACTTAGTCTCGTGCATATGGAGTAGTATACAGTGGAACTGAGGAGACAGTGTTACTGCTGCAGGTAACAGGCATATGTCCATATCCAGCTGCAGCTACCCAGGTCAAGATCAATGAAACTCTACCACCGTGGCACACACATAGTGCTTTTCCTCTATTGGGCCGAATGTAAAGGCTCTGTGGTACTGATGGCCACACCAGTGTCCAGTGTCTCCATGCAAAACAGAAGCTTCCAGCGATAAGAAAGAGGGTGTTTTGATGACTGTGAAATGTCTTTTCCAAGTGCCTCCTGGGGTTTCAAATCCTTTTGAAACCTGAAGTTCGTTCTTGTATCTAGGGAATATTCTCACCTCTGGCCAGAAGGCCCTCCCAACTAAGAGCACAGCTATCCTGGGGACAGAGTTCTGCCAGTCTGCTAGCTCCTGGAGGGATTCCTGAGTATGTCCTCAGGCCCCAAGTGGTAACAGGTGTTTCCAATTGCCTTTATTAGCAGCAGCCAGGCCCTCAGGTGAAGTGTGGGGCTGTGATCTCCACTGGAAGCTCCGAATTCAGCCAATGAAGGCATCCATCTTCCTTTTGTCAGCCCATAGCAAGGGCCCGGGGAGTTTGTGCTTTCTACAAGCAAAGCGACTTTGTATGGGACACTCATGCATGCCTATTTCTGGGAATCTCTCTGAGTGTGATGTGTGGACATGAGGACACTATGATCAGGGATTGTGAGGCCACAGGAGTAATTGCCTTAGCCGGATCCAAATGGTAGTTGTAAGGGGACGGGTTCATCCACTATTGTTTGGTCAAACACAGTTCCCATCTATGTTGAAACACAGGTATTTCTGGGTTCATTCTGGGCTTTTAAGCATCTGCCATGAGCAGTGGATTGAGAGTCTGGAGGCTTAGTAGGCAGCCAAACGTGACTGGACAGGCTCCTGCCCTTGAATTCTGAGGGGTGCCCCAGCTTACCCTGTTGGCAGTGTTTGGATGATAGTGAGGCATGAGATTGAATCGGAAACTCAGGAGAGGGAGACATGAGAGTCCCTTTGCATGTGCATTCTTGCTTAGCCAGAATCTGGGCTAGATGGCTTGCCGTGACCAGCTAGGTTCTCTCTACATAAGATGCAGGTGAGGCTGGCTACCTTCCTACCCATGCTCTGAGACTACTATAGGTGAGCTCTGAGCACACACAGACACAGACAGACAGACAGACACACACACACATTACTGTCAGGTCTGGTATTACAGCATATGGTGAAGGCTGGGGCTGTCTGGGGTCTGTAGGCATGAGAGCTGCTGCCTTACAATCTCTACAAGCCAGCTTTGAACCTGTCATCAATGAACACAGTATAGCAGGGTTATGAATTCTCATCTCTTTCCCACAGACGTGGCTGGTGGGCGGGCCTTCCAGAGGCTGCCCAATGAGCGTGCAGCAGGGCCGTGTGGGCGGTGCTCAAGGTTGCTGGCCAATCACTGACTAGGGTACCTTGACACTCCTGGGAGTGTCCTTGCACAATGGCCAATGACATATCTGACAGGGTTTCTGGGCGTTGCCTATGCCTCTGGCATATCAGAGCATGGCTGGTCCCCTGTCTGCAGGCCTTCTGAAGTAAGCCCTACAATGGGAGCTCAGAGCTGGCCTTAAAAGGCTTGGCCAGCTTCCAGGAAGTGCGAAGCAGGGTTCATCGAAGGCCCTGCCTTGCAGAAGCTGTCCAGTGTGCATGTGTATAACTCAGTTTGTGCCTGTGCCTCTGTGGATGTGTGCGTTTGAGTAACTGTGAGAGTGTGTTTGTCTGTGTGTGAGGATGGGAGAGAGAGAGAGCAACATAATCACTGTGGCACAGGTGATTTTGTGCAAAACACTTGGCACATTCTGATTTACAGCTCAATATTGACACCATTGTAGCTCTCCTTGGCCCTTGGTCACTTTTCTTATTTTCAGATGTAAAGACAATGTAGTTGGAGAGGTTTTTGCCCTCAGGCTTTCATTGGGAACTAGCAGCTGCCCTGTGTGTGTTGCCAGACTAGGAAACTTGTGGTGCCTGTCCACGTGGAGAGTTTCCTGGATGAATTCCTTCTCGAGCCTTTTTCGCAAGTTCCCGTTGGAGCTGCATATAGCTAATGATTTGGAAATTTTACTCCTTTGGACAATTCTTTTCCTGATGCACAGTTTGTCTCCAGGTTTTACTAATCAATTGTGTGAATGTAATATCGCATACATTGTAGAAAATGACTACATCAGTGTCTTGCTCTCTCTCTCTCTCTATATATATATATATATATATATATATAAACATGTAGAGGTCTGAAAAAATATTTTAGCTAGGCACGTGCACTGCTCTTGATTCGGGTAGTAATGCGGATACACCTGGCCCTTCTGAGACACAGTCATGAGAGACATCTCAGAGAGCCATTCGTTTACCTCTTGTCACTCTACAAATCTCTCTCAGTACAAACTACAGCTGCCAAATCATCTACTTCCCTCTTGCTCTTTTTGTGCACCGAGTTCTATACCAAAACTGTAAATCAAAGAAGAAATAGACATAGTGCAGATCCCTGCACACAGGACAGGCTGATGTTGGACCAGGGAGATGAAAGATGCCAGCCTGAATTTGGCTGGAGCATCACTAAAACTACTTACAATTTGGAGAGGCAAGGACAGTTTTGGAGAGTGGGCTGCAGGACAAGTGTTGCTTCTCAAAGTGGGCTAAGACCTAGATGTTCTAAGTGTAACCTTTCCACACAAACATAAAATAACAATGCCACTTGTAAGAAGTATGCATGGGAATGGAGGGTTTGTCTTCAGTGCTCTGGCACTGACCAACACATGGCCAGAATTTCTGTCCTTTCCAGTCACGGTCATTCTGTCTCCCTGACTGTCTCTATGTGCCTTCTTCCCTGGACCCTTTGTGGAAGTCAGTGCATGCATCGTGAACTCGGTCTTCCTGGTGTTGAAATTTTCCTTTCTTTGCCTTTTGGATTACTTAGTCTCATGCATGTGGCGTAGAACAGAGTGGAACTGAGGAGACAGCGATCCTGCTGCAGGTAACAGGCATATGTCCATCTCCAATTCCAGCTGTCCAGGCCCTCTGTGCTTGACTCCCATTCTCCAGGGCCCTGGGGCTGACACTCAGCCTATATGCAGCCTCCTCGATTTCCTGCACAGCATCCTTGTCCTTATTCCATGAGAGCCCAGGTCAAGAGAAGTGAAAATCTATCACCCTGATACACACATTGTGCTTTCCCTCTATTCGGCCGAATGTAAAGTATCTGTGGTTCTGATGGCCACACCACTGTCCAGATTTTCCACGCAAAATGGAAGCTTCCAGGGTTCACAAAGGGTGTTTTGACGGCTGTGAAATGTCTTTTCCAAGTGCCTCCTGGGGTTTCAAATCCTTTTGAAATCTGAAGTTTATACTTGTATTTATGGAATATTCTCAACTCTGGCCCGATGGCCCTAGCATGTAGGAGCACAGCTATCCCGGGGTAAGGAGGTCTGCCAGGCTGCAAGCTCCTGTAGGGATTCCTGAGTATGTCCTCTGGCCCCAAGTGGTAACTGGTGATTCCAATTGCCTTTATTAGCAGCAGCCAGGCACTCAGGTGGGGGGCGTTGCTGTGATCTCCACTGAAAGCACCTAATTTAGCCAATGGAGGCATCCATCTTCTTTTTGACTCTCCATTGGTGATCTCTGAGCACACACAGACACAGACAGACAGACAGACACACACACACATTACTGTCAGGTCTCATACTACAGCATATGGTAAAGACTGGGGCTGTCTGGGTGTGTGGGCATGAGAGCTGCTGCTTTACAATCTCTACAAGCTAGCTTTGAACCTGTCATCAATGAACACAGTGTAGGAGGTTTTTTGAATTCTCATCTCTTTCCTACAGAAGTGGCTGGTAGGCGGGCATTCCAGAGTCTGCCCAATGAGCTTACTTCAGGGCCGTGTGGGCGGTGCTCAAGGTTGCTGGCCAATCACTGACTAGGGGTCTTGACACTCCTGGGCGTGTCCTAGCACACTGGCCAATGATATTGATGGCAGGGATTCTGGGCGTGGCCTAGGCATCTGGCTTTTCAGAGAATGCCTGGTGCCCTGTCTCCAGGCCTTCTGAAGTAAGCCTGACAATGGGAGCTCAGAGCTGGCCTTAAGAGGCTGGGCGTGCTTCCAGGAAGTGCGAAGCAGGGTTCACCCAGGGCCCTGCATTGCAGAAGTTGTCCAGTGTGCATGTGTATAATTCAGTTTGTTCCTTTGCCTCTTTGGATGTGTGTGTATAACTGTGAGTGTGTGTTGTTGTGTCTTTGTGTGTGTGTGTGTGAGGGAGGGAGAGAGAGAGAGAGAACAACAGAATCACTGTGGCACAGGTGATTTTGTGCAAAACACTAGGCACATTCTGATTTACAGCTCAATATTGACACCATTGTAGCTCTCCTTGGCCCTTGGTCACTTTTCTTATTTTCTGATGTAATGACACTAAAGAAGGAGAGGTTTTTGTCCTAAGGCTTGCTCTGGGAAGTAGGAGCTGCCCTGTGTGTGTTGCCAGATTAGGAACGTTATGGTGCCTGTCCATGTATAGAGTCTCCTGGATGAGTTCCTACTCGAGCCTTTTTCGCTACGTCCCGTTGGAGCTGCATATAGTAATGATTTGGAGATTTTACTCCTTTGGATAATTCTTTTTCTGATGCACAGTTTCTCTCCAGGTTTTAGAAATCAATTGTCTGAATGTCATATCGCATCTATTGTAGAAAATGACTACATCAGTGTCTTGCTCTCTCTCTCTCTCTCTCTCTATATATATATATATATATATATATATATATATATATATATATATATATATAACATGTAGAGGTCTGAAAATATATTTTAGCTAGAGACCTGCACAGCTCTGGATTAGGGTAGTAATGCGGTTACACCTGGTTATTCTGAGCCAAAGTCATGAGAGACATCTCACAGAGCCATTCGTTTACCTCTTGTCACTCTACAAATCTCTCTCACCACAAACTACAGCTGCCAAATCATCTACTGCTCTCTTGCTCTTTTTGTCCAAGGAGTCCTATTCCAAAACTCTAAATCAAAGAAGAAATAGACATAGTGCGTGTCACTGCACACAGGACAGGCTGAGGCTGGACCAGGGGGATGGAATACGCCAGCCTGCATTTGAATGGAGCATCACTAAACTACTTCCAATTTGGAGAGGCAAGGGCATTTTTGGAGAGTGGGCTGCAGTCCAAGTGTTGCTTCTCAGAGTGGGCTAAGACCTAGATGTTCTAAGTGTAACCTTTCCGCACAAAAATAAAATAACAATGCCACTTGTAAGAAGTAATCATGGGCATGGAGGGTTTGTCTTCAGTGCTCTGGCACTGATCAATACAGGGCCAGAATTTCTGTCCATTTCAGTCACTGTCATTCTGTCTCTCTGACTGTCTCTACGTGCCTTCTTCCCTGGACCCTTCGTGGAACTCAGTGCATTCATCGTGAAATCGGTCTTCCTGGTGTTGAAATTTTCATTTCTTTGCACATTGGATTACATAGTCTTGTGCATATGGCATAGTACAGAGGGGAACTGAGGAGACAGCGTTCCTGCTGCAGTAACAGGCATATGAATTTCTCCAGCTGCAGCTGTCCAGGCCATCTGTTCTTGACTCCCATTCTCCAAGGCCCTGTGGCTGACACGCAGCCTAAATGCAGCCCTCCTCAATTTCCTGCACCACATCCTTGTCCTTATTTCATGAGAGCCCAGTTCAAGAGAAGTGAAACTCTACAACCCTGGCACACACATTGTGCTTTCCCTCTATTGGGCCGAATGAAAAGGATCTGTGGTACTGATGGCCACACCAGTGTCCATAGTTTCCACGCAAAATGTAAGCTTCCAGGGTTCAGTAAGGGGGTGTTTAGATGGCTGTGAAATGTCTTTTCCAAGTGCCTCCTGGGGTTTCAAATCCTTTTGAAACCTGAAGTTCGTTTTTATATCTAGGGAATCTTCTCACCTCTGGCCTATAGGCCCTCCCAACTAGGAGCAAAGCTATCCCTGGGTCAGGAGGTCTGCCAGCCTGCTAGCTACTGGAGGGATTCCAGAGTATGTCCTTAGGCCTCAAGTGGCAAGAGGTGTTTCCAATTGCCTTTATTAGCAGCAGCCAGGCCCTCAGATGAGGGGCGGGGTGGTGATCTCCAATTGAAGCTCCTAATTCAGCCAATGGAGGCATCCATCTTAATTTTCTCTCCATAGCAAGGGCCCAGGGAGTTTGTGCTTCCTGCAAGCAGAGCGACTTTGTATGTGACACTCATGAATGCCTACTTCTGGAATCTCTCTGATATGTGGCCACCAGTACACCATGATCATGGATTGTGAGGCCACAGGAGCAATTGCCTTAGCCAGACCCAAAGGGAAGGTGTGAGGGGCCAGGTTCATCTACTATTGTTTGGTCAAACACAGTTCCCATCTATGTTGAAACACAGCTCTTTCTGGGTTCATTCTGGGCTTGTAATCTGCTGCACTGAGTAGTGGACTGAGAGCCTGGAGGCTAAGTAGGCAGCCAAACGTGACTGGACAGACTCCTGCCCTTGAATTCTGAGGGGTGCCCCAGCTTACCCTGTTGGCAGTGTTTGGATGATAGTGAGGCATGAGATTGAATAGGGAACTCAGGAGAGGGAGACATGAGAGTCCCTTTGTATGTGCATTCTTGCTTAGCCTATATCTGGGCTAGATGGCTTGCCCTGACCAGCTAGGTTCTCTCTACATAAGTTGCAGGTGAGGCTGGCTACCTTCCTACCCATGCTCTGAGACTACTATAGGTGAGCTCTGAGCACACACAGAAACAGACATACAGACACACACACACACACATTACTGTCAGTTCTGGTATTACAGCATATGGTGAAGGCTGGGGCTGTCTGGGGTCTGTGGGCATGAGAGCTGCTGCCTTACAATCTCTACAAGCCAGCTTTGAACCTGTCATCAATGAACACAGTGTAGGCAGTTTTTGAATTCTCATCTCTTTCCAGCAGATGTGGCTGGTGGGCGGGCCTTTCAGAGGCTGCCCAATGAGCGTGCTGCAGGGCCGTGTGGGTGGTGCTCAAGGTTGCTGGCCAATCACTGACTAGCGCCTTGACATTCCTGGGAGTGTCATAGCACACTGGTCAATGATAATGTTGGCAGGGGTTCTGGGCTTGTCCTAGGCCTCTGGCATATCAGAGCCTCGCTGGTGCCCTGTCTGCAGAACTTCTGAAGTAAGCCCAACAATGGGAGCTAGAGATGACCTTAAAAGGCTGGGCGTGCTTGCAGGAAGTGCGAAGCAGGGTTCACCAAGGGCCCTGCCTTGCAGAAACTGTCCAAGTGCATGTGTATAACTCCGTTTGTGCCTGTGCCTCTGTGGATGTGTGTGTGTGTGTAACTGTGAGAGTGTGTGTTTGTGTGTGTGTGTGTGAGGGAGGGAGAGACAGAGAGAACAACAGAATCACTGTGGCACAGGTGATATTATGCAAAACACTTGGCACATTCTGATTTACAGCTCAATATTGGCACCATTGTAGCTCTCCTTGACCCTTGGACACTTTTATTCAATTCAGATGTAAAGACACTGAAGAGGGATAGGTTTTTGCCCTGAGGCTTGCACTGGGAACTAGCATCTGCCCTTTGTGTGTTGCCAGACTAGGAAACTTGTGGTGCCTGTCCATGTGGAGAGTGTCCTGGATGAGTTCCTTCTCGAGCCTTTTAGCTAGGTCCCTTTGGAGCTGCATATAGCTAATGATTTGGAGATTTTACTCCTTTGGACAATTCTTTTCCTGATGCACAGTTTCTCTCCAGGTTTTAGCAATCAATTATTTGAATGTCATATCACATCCATTGTAGAAAATGACTACATCAGTGTCTTACTCTCTCTCTCTCTCTCTCTCTCTATATATATATATATATATATATATATATATATAACTTGTAGAGGTCTGAAAATATATTTTAGCTAGTGACGTGCACAGCTCTGGATACGGGTAGTAATGCGGATACACCTGGCCCATCTGAGTCATAATCATGAGAGACATCTCACAGAGCCATTCGTTTACCTCTTGTCCCTCTACAAATCTCTCTCAGCACAAACTACAGCTGCCAAATCATCTACTTCACTCTTGCTCTTTTTGTCCACCGAGTCCTATCAAAACACTGTAAATCAAAGAAGAAATAGACATAGCGAAGTTCCCTGAACACAGGACAGGCTGAGCCTGGACCAGGGAGATGAAATATGCCAGCCTGCATTTGGCTGGAGTATCACTAAACTACTTCCAATTTGGAGAGGCAAGGGGAGTTTTGGAGAGTGTGCTGCAGGCCACGTGTTTCTTCTCAGAGGGGGCTAAGACCTAGATGTTCTAAGTGTAACCTTTCCTCACAAACATAAAATAACAATGCCACTTGTAAGAAGTATGCATGGGCATGGAGGGTTTGTCTTCAGTGCTCTGGCACTGATCAACACAGGGCCAGAATTTCTGTCCTTTCCAGTCACTGTCATTCTGTCTCTCTGACTGTCTCTACTTGCCTTCTTCCCTAGACCCTTCGTGGAAGTCTGCATTCATCGTGAACTCGGTCTTCCTGGTGTTGAAATTTTCCTTTTTTTGCCCTTTGGAATACTTAGTCTCATGCATATGGCGTAGAACAGAGTGGAACTGAGGAGACAGCGTTCCTGCTGCAGGTAACAGGCATATGTCCATCTCCAGCTGCAGATATCCAGGCCCTCTGTGCTTGACTCCCATTCTCCAAAGCCCTGTGGCTGACACTCAGCCTAAATGCAGCCTCCTCAACTTCCTGCACAGAATCCTTTTCCTTAATCCATGAGAGCCCAGGTCAAGAGAAGTGAAACTCTACCACCCTGGCACACATTTTTACTTTCCCTCTATTGGGCCGAATGTAAAGGATCTGTGGTACTGATTGCCACACCAGTGTCCGGATTTTCCACGGAAAACGGAAGCTTCCAGCGTTCAGAAAGTGGGTGTTATGATGGCTGTGAAATGTCTTTTCCAATTTCCTCCTGGGGTTTCAAATCCTTTTGAAACCTGAAGTTCGTTCTTGTATCTAGGGAATATTCTCACCTCTGGCCCATAGGCCCTCCCAACTAGGAGCACAGCTATCCCTGGGTCAGGAGGTCTGCCATCCTGCTAGCACCTGGAGGGATTCTAGAGTATGTCCTCAGGTCCCAAGTGGTAACAGGTGTTTCCAATTGCCTTTATTAGCAGCATCCAGGCCCTCAGGTGAGTGCCTAGGCTGTGATCTCCACTGGAAGCTCCTGATTCAGCCAATGGAGGAATCCATCCTCCTTTTGTCTCTCCATAGCAAGGGCCCAGGGAGTTTGTGCTTCCTGCAAGCAGAGCGACTTTGTATTGACTCATGCATGCCTACTTCTGGGAATCTCTCTGAGTGTGATGTGTGGACACCAGGACACCATGATCAGGGATTGTGAGGCCACAGGAGCAATTGACTTAGCCTGACCCAAAGGATAGGTGTGAGGGGCCGGGTTCATCCACTATTGTTTGGTCAAACACAGTTCCCATATATGTTGAAACACAGCTATTTCTGTGTTCTTTCTGGGCTTGTAATCTGCTGCCATGATCCGTGGACTCAGAGTCTGGAGTCTGAGTAGGCAGCCAAACGTTACTGGACATGCTCATTCCCCTGAATTCTGAGGAGTGCCCCAGCTTACCCCTTGGCAGTTTTTGGATGATAGTGAGGCATTGGATTGAATCAGAAACTCAGGAGAGGGAGACATGAGAGTACCTTTGCATATGCATTCTTGCTTAGCCAGAATCTGGGCTAGCTGGCTTGCCCTGAACAGCTAGGTTCTCTGTATATAAGTTGCAGGTGAGGCTGGCTACCTTGACACCCATGTTCTGAGAATAGTATATGTGAGCTCTGAGCGCACACATACTCAGACATACATACAGACAGACAGACACACACACATTACTGTCAGGTCTGTAAGTACATCATATGGTGAAGGCTGGGGCTGTCTGTTGTCTGTGGGCATGAGAGCTGCTGCCTTACAATCTCTACAAGGCACGTTTGAACCTACCATCAATAAACACAGTGTAGGGGTTTTTTGTCTGCTGGTCTCTTTCCAACTCATCTCTTTCTCTTGTCGCCTTCTCTGTGTCTAACTCTCACATGCTCTCACACACTTTGTCTTCACTGATTATATGCTTATTTACTGACAGGCCCAGATTTACAAAGAGAGTTACCAGAGCACTGCTAAGCTCTGGCTTGTTTTGTTGGTGATATCACCTAGGCTACTGGAGCCACAGCTTTGTAAGTCTCTCTGACACAAGCCTTATTCTGTCTCCTCATTTCCATGGCAGTATATCTCAGACGTTATAATAAACATATACATCCATATATATATATATATCATTTATAGAATTGCCGACCTATGTAATTGATCTTTATCAGAATTAATACATTTATAACAGCTTCCTTTTTCATTAATAATTGTCCATCTACTTGGAGCAAGTTTCAATACAACTATAAATAATAGAACATTCCAGTAGCATTTCTAATAGCATTTCTATCAGCATCCTTATTGTAATTATCATAGTACAGAACCTGCCTCCTTTCTCTAGTGTCAGCTTCAGCAATCAATTGTCTGAATGTCATATTGAATCCATTTTAGAAAATGACTACATCAGTGTCTCTCTCTCTCTCTCTCTCTCTCTCTATATATATATATATATATATATATGTGTGTGTGTGTGTGTATGTATATATATATGTAACATGTAGAGATCTGAAAATAATTTTTAGCTAGAGACCTGCACAGCTCTGGATTAGGGTAAGAAATCAGATACAGAAGGCCCTTCTGAGCCACAGTCATGAGACACATCTCACAGAGGCATTCATATACCTCTTATCACTCTACAAATCTCTCTCAGCACAAACTACCGCTGCCAAATCATCTACTTCCATCTTGCTCTTTTTGTCCACCGAGTCCTATCCCTAAACTGTAAATCAAAGAATTTTCCAAACGAGTCTTATCTCCAAATCACTAGCTATATGCAGCTCCATTGGAACGATCGAAAAAGTCTCGAGAAGGAACTCATCCAGGAGACTCTCCACATGAACAGGCAGCACAAGTTTCCTAGTCTGGCAACACAAACAGGGGAGCTGCTACATCCCAGTGCAAGCCTCAGGGCAAAAACCTCTCCCTCTTCAGTGTAACCTTTCCTCACAAACATAAAATAACAATGCCACTTGTTAGAAGTATGCATGGGCATGGAGGGTTTGTCTTCAGTGCTCTGGCCCTGCTCAACACAGGGCCAGAATTTCAGTCCTTTTCTGTCTCTGTCATTCTCTCTCTCTGACTGTCTCTACGTGCCTTCTTCACTGGGCCCTTATGGAATTCAGTGCATGCATCGTGAACTCGGACTTCCCAGTGTTGAAATTTTCCTTTCTTTGCCCTTTGGATTATTCAGTCTCCTGCATATGGCGTAGTACATTGGGGAATTGAGGAGACAGTGCTCCTGCTGCAGGTAACAGGCATATGACCATCTCCAGCTGCAGCTGTCCAGGCCCTCTGTGCTTGACTTCAATTCTCCAGGGCCCTGAGGCTGACACTCAGCCTAAATGCAGCCCTCCTCAATTTCCTGCACCTCATCCTTGTCCTTATTCCATGAGTGCCCAGGTCAAGAGAAGTGAAACTCTATCCCCCTGGCACACACATCATGCATTCCCTCTATTGGGACGAATGTAAAGGATCTGTGGTACTGATGGCCACACCAGTGTCCAGATTTTCCACACAAAACGGAGGCTTCCAGGGTTCAGAAAGAGGGTTTTTTGATGGCTGTGGAATGTCTTTTCCAAGTGCCTCATGGGGTTTCAAATCCATTTGAAACCTGAAGTTCTTTCTTGTACTAGGGAATATTCTCGCCTCTGGCCAGAATGCCCTCCCAACTAGGAGCACAGCTCTACTGGGTTAGGAGGTCTACCAGCCTGCTCGCTCCTGGAGGGATTCCTGAGTATGTCCTCAGGTCCCAAGTGGTAACAGGTGTTTCCAATTGCCTTTATTAGCAGCAGCCAGGCCCTCAAGTGAGGGGTGGGGCTGTGATCTCCACTGGAAACTACTAATTCAGCCAATGGAGGCATCCATCTTCCTTTTGTCTTTCCATAGCAAGGGCTCAGGGAGTTTGTGTTTCCTGCAGGCAGAGCGACTTTGAATGGGACACTCATGGATGCCTACTTCTGGAAATCTCTCTGAGTGTGATATGTGGACACCAAAACACCGTGATCCGGGATTGTGAGGCCACAGGAGCAATTGCCTTAGCGGATCCAAAGGGGAGGTATAAGGGGCCATGTTCTTCCACTATTGTTTGGTTAAAAACAGTTCCCATCTATATATATAGTGATGGCCACACCAGTGTCCAGATTTTCCATGCAAAATGGAAGCTTCCAGGGTTATTAAATAGGGTGTTTTGATGGCTGTGAAAAGTCTTTTCTAAGTGCCTCATGGGGTTTCAAATCATTCTGAAACCTGAGGTTCTTTCTTTTATCTAGGGAATATTCTCACCTCTGGCCAGAAGGCCCTCCCAACTAGGAGTACAGCTATCTTGGGTCAGGAGGTTTGCCAGCCTGCTAGCTCCTGGAGGGATTTCTGAGTATGTCCTCATGTCCCACATGGTAACAGGTGTTTCCAATTGCCTTTATTGGCAGCAGCCAGGCCCTCAGGTGAGGGGAGGGGCTGTGATCTCCACTGGAAACTCCTAATTCAGCCCATGGAGGCATCCATCTTCCTTTTGTCTCCCCACAGTAAGTGCCCGGGGAGTTTGTGCTTCCTGCGAGCAGATCGACTTTGTATGGGACACTCATGGATGCCTACTTCTGGGAATCTCGTGAGGCTGGCTAACTTGCCACCCATGCTCTGAGACTACTATAGGTGAATTCTGAGCACACACAGACACACAGTGACAGACAGACAGACAGACACACACACACATTACTGTCAGGTCTGGTAGTACATCATATGGTGAAGGCTGGGGCTGCTTGGGTCTGTGGGCATGAGAGCCGCTGCCTTACAATCTCTACAAGCCAGGTTTGAAGCTGTCATCAATGAACACGGTGTAGGAGGTTTTTGAATTCTGGTCTCTTTCCAACTCATCTATTTCTCTTCTCCCCTTCTCTGTCTCTAACTCTCACATGCTCTCACACATTAGGTCTTCACTCATTAATATTTTACTTATATACTTATTTTACTGACAGGCCCAGATATACAAAGAGAGGTACCACAGCACTGCTGAGCTCTGGCTTGTTGTGTTGGCGATTTCACCTAGGTTTATGGAGTCACAGTTTGTAAGTCTTTCTGACACAAGCCATATTCTGTCTCCTCATTTCCATGCCAGTATCACTCAGAGTTTATAATAAAGTGATTTTTTTGCAAAACACTTGGTACATTCTGATTTACAGCTCAATATTGACACTATTGCAGCTCTCTTTGGCCCTTGGTCACTTTGCTTCTTTTCAGATGTAAAAATACTGAAGAGGGAGAGGTTTTTGCCCTGAGGCTTGCACTTGGAACTACCAGATGCACTGTGTCTGTTGCCAGAGTAGGCAACTTGTGGTGCATGTCCATGTGGATAGTCTCCTTGATGAGTTCCTTCTCGAGCCTTTTTCACTCTGTCTCGTTGGAGCTGCATATAGCTAATGATTTTGAGAGTTTACTCCTTAGTATAATTCTTATCCTGATGCAAAATTTCTCTCCAGGTTTTAGCAATCAATTGTCTGAATGTCATATCTAATCCATTGTAGAAAATGACTACATAAGTGTCTCTATCTCTCTCTCTATATATAACATGTTACATATATATACACATTATATATATATATATATATATATATATATATATATATATATATATATATAAAACATTTAGAGGTCTGAAAATATATTTTAGCTAGAGACCTGCACAGCTCTGGATTAGGGGAAGAATGCAGATACAGAAGGCCCTTCTGAGCCACAGTCATGAGAGACATCTCACAGAGCCATTCATATACCTCTTATCACTCTACAAATCTCTCTCAGCACAAACTACCGCCTCCAAATCTTCTACTTCCCTCTTGCTCTTTTTGTCCACCGAGTCCTATCCCAAAACTGTAAATCAAAAAAGAAATAGACATAGTGCATTTCGCTGCATACAGGACAGTCTGAGGCTGGTGCAGGGAGATACAATACACCAGCCTGCATCTTGGCTTGAGCATCACTAAGACTACTTCCAAATGGAGAGGCGATGGCAGTTTTGGAGAGTGGGCTTCAGGCCAAGTGTTGCTTCTCAGAGTGTGCTAAGACCTAGATGTTCTAAGTGTAACCTTTCCTCACAAACATAAAATAACAATTCCACTTTAAAAAGTATGCATGAGCATGGAGGGTTTATCTTCAGTGCTCTGGCACTGATCAACACAGGGCCAGAATTTCAGTCCTTTTCTATCTCTGTCATCCTGTCTCTCTGCCTGTCTCTATGTGCCTTCTTCACTGGGACCTTTTTGGATGTCAGTGCATGCATAGTGATCTCGGACTTCCTGGTGTTGATATTTTCCTTTCTTTGCCCTTTGGATTATTTAATCTCCTGCATATGGCGTAGTACATTTGGGAACTGAGGAGACAGCGATCCTGCTGCAGGTAACAGGCATATGTCCATCTCCAGCTGCAGCTTTCCAGGCCCTCTGTGCTTGACTCCCATTCTCCAGTTCCCTGAGTCTGACACTCACCTAAATGCAGCCCTCCTCAATTTCCTACACCGCATCCTTGTCCTTATTCCATGAGAGACCAGGTCAAGAGAAGTGAAACTCTATCCCCCTGGCACACACATTGTGCTTTCCCAATGTAAAGGATCTGTAGTACTGATGGCCACACCAGTGTCCAGATTTTCAACGCAAAACGGACGCTTCCATGGTTCTGAAAGAGGGTGTTTTGATGTCTGTGAAAAGTCTTTTCCAAGATACTCGTGGGGTTTCACATCCTTTTCAAACTTGAAGTTCTTTCCTGTATCTAGGTTATATTCTCACCTCTGGCCAGAATGCCATCCCAACTAGGAACACAGCTATTCCGGTGTCAGGAGGTCTGCCAGCCTGCTAGCTCCTGGAGGGATTCCTGAGTATGTCCTCAGGCCCCAAGTGGTAAGAGGTGTATCCAATTGCCTTTATTAGCAGCAGCCAGGCCCTCAGGTGAGGTGTGGGGCTGCGATCTCCACTGGAAGCTCCTAATTCAGCCAATGGAGGCATCCTCTTCCTTTTGTCTCTCCATAGCAAGGGCCTGGGGAGTTTGTGCTTGCTGCAAGCAGAGCGACTTTGTATGGGATACTCATGGATGCCTACTTCTGGGAATCTCTCTGAGTGTGATGTATGGACACCAGTACACCATGATCAGGGATTGTGAGGCCACAGGAGCAATTGCCTTAGCAGGACCCAAAGGGGAGGAGTAAGGGGACACGTTTATCCTCTATTGTTTGGTCAAACACAGTTTCCATCTATGTTGAGAAACACCTCTTTCTGGCTTCTTTCTGGGCTTGTAATCTGCTGTCATGAATGAACACAGTCTAGGAGGGTTTTGTCTTCTGGTCTATTTCCAACTCTTCTATTTCTCTTCTCGCCATCTCTGTCTCTGCCTCTCACAGGCTCTCACTCACTCTGTTTTCACTCAGTAATATTTTACTTATATCCTTATTTTATTGACAGGCCCGGATATACAAAGAGAGTTGCCAGAGCACTGCTGAGCTCTGGCTTGTTTTGTTGGTGATTTCCCCTAGGCTACTGGAGCCTCAGCTTTGTAAGTCTCTCTGACACAAGCCATATTCTGTCTCCTCATATCCATGGCAGTATGTCCCAGACTTTATAAAAAATATATAAATCCATATACATATATATACACATATATAAATATACACATATATATATGTCATTTTTGGAATTGTCAACCTATGTAATTGATCTTAATCAGAATTAACACATTTATAACAGCTTCCTTTTTCATTAATAATTTGCCACATAGTTGAATCAGGATTCAATACAATTATAAATAATAGAACCTTCCAGTAGAATTTCTAATAGCATTCTATCAGCATCTTTATTGTAATTATTATAGTACAGAAATTGCCTCCTTTCTTTACGGTAAGCTTCAATAAATATGAGTTTCTTTTCATTCTCCTGAAATCTTAATTTCCCTGGACTCTGAAGTGTCTCGGAATTTTTGAAGCAGCCCTCTGTTTCTCAGCAGTTGGTTTATATTTTCTGCTGTAATCAGGTCTTCTTGTGCTTTTTGTTTTTATTTTTCATTTTTTTAAATCCTCCTAGATCATCCCCATTTATTTGTATATTTATTTATTTCGTCCTATATTACATGAGGGGTCATTTCTTCTGCTTGATAGATTTTTCTTTTATAATTGAAGGGAAGTTTACACTCACAATACATTTCGTGTGGTAAATACTACACACATATGGTGAAGGTTGGGGTTGTCTGGGGTCTGTGGACGTGAGACTGCTGCCCAACAATCTCTACAACCCAGGTTTGAACCTGCCATCAATGAACACAGTGTAGGAGGTTTTGGACTTCTGGTCTCTTTCCAACTCTTCTATTTCTATTCTCACCATCTCTGTCTCTGACTCTCACAGGCTCTCACTCACTCTGTCTGCACTCATTCATATTTTACTTATATATTATTTATTGACAGGCCCTGATATACAAAGAGAGTTGCCAGAGCACTGCTGAGCTCTGGCTTGTTTTGTTGGCGATGTCACCTAGGTTTCTGGAGCATCAGCTTTGTCAGTCTCTCTGCCACAAGCCATACTCTGTCTCCTCATAGCCATGCCAGTATCCCTCAGAGTCTATAATAAATATACACTTACATATATGTACATATATATATATACATATATATATATGTATCAGTTATTTTTAGAATTGTTGAATTTTTTATTTGATCTTAATGAAGAATTACTGCATTTATAACAGCCTCCATATTCATAAATAATTGGTCACATAGTTGGAGCAGGATTCACTACAATTTTAAATTATAAACCTTCCAGGAAATTTCCAATAGCCTTTCTTTCAGTATCCTTACTGTAATTATAGCACAGAACTTGCCTCCATTTTCTAGCGTAAGCTTCAATACGTATGCGTTTCTTTTCATTCTTGGTAATTCTTAATTTTCCAGGACCCTGAAGTGTCAGAGAATTTTTGAAGCAGCCCTCTTTTTCTCAGCAGACATTTTCTATATTTCTGCTGTAATCAGGTCTTCCTGTGGCCTATGTTTTTATTTTTTTCAAATCCTCCTAGATCATCCCCATTTATTTGCATATTTATTTATTTATTTAGTCCAATATCACATGAGGGGTCATTTCTTCTGCCTGATAGATTTTCTCTTATAATTGAAAGGAACTTCTGACACACAATACATTTCCTTTTCATGATACTACACACTACTACAACTACTACTGCACTGTTTTTGACAGTGACATCCAATGCACAATGGATTAGTATTGCATGGCTCTAGAGATGCTCACTATTTAACATACAATGTTTCTAACCTCCCAAATATTTATTCTGTTCTTTCTTGGGGGATGATTGGTTTACAGTCAACAGTTACATGTAATAGTGGGCAGGGGGGTAATTTTTCCCACTTTCCCTGTATTTCTGTACATCACTTGTAACTTTCGTTTTGAGGAGAAGGAAACAGACATAAATTGATAGAGCAGGGCCCAAGCAGGAAGAGAGACAGAGAGACAGCTGCAGCTCTGATTTGCCACTAGCCCAGCTTTCCCCTAGCTGGGTAAGTGGTGACCAGGGGCTCAAAATTGGATCCTAGGCTTCCACAAGTTCTCTGGCATTCTTCCTTAGCCAGAATCTGGGCTAGCTGGCTTTCCCTGACCAGCTAGTTTCTGTACATAAGTTGCAGTTGGTGTTGGCTACCTTGACACCCATGCTCTGAGACTACTACAGGTGAGCTCTGAACACACACAGACACACACAGAGAGAGAGACCGACACACACACACACACACACACACACACACACACACACACACACACACACTACTGTCAGGTCTGGTAGTACAGCATATGGTGAAAGCTGGGGCTGTTTGGGGTCTGTGGGCATGAGAGCTGCTGCCTTACAATCTCTACAAGCCAGGTTTGAACCTGTCATCAATGAACACAGTGTAGGAGGTTTTTGAATTCTGGTCTCTTTCCAACTCATCTATTTCACTTCTTGCCTTCTCTGTCCTTAACTCCCACATGCTCTCACACACCCTGTCTTCACTCATGGTATTCAAGGCTGCTGGCCTATCACTGAATAGAGGCCCTGACCCTCCTGGGCGTGTCCAAGCACACTGGCCAATGATATTGCTGGCAGGAGTTCTGGGCGTGGCCTAGGCCTCTGGCCTATCAGAGCCTGGCTGGCGCCCTGTGTGCGGGCCTTCTGAAGGAATCCGGCCAATGGGAGCTCAGATCTGGCCTTAAAAGGATGGGCATGCTTCCAGGAAGTGCGAAGCAGGGTTCGTCCCAGGGCCCTGCCTTGAAGAAGCTGTCCAGTGCGCATGTGTATAACTCCGTTGGTGCCTGTGCCTCTGTGGATGTGTGCTTGTGTGTGACTGTGAGAGTGTGTGTTTGTGTGTGTGTGTGAGGGAGGGAGAGACAGATAGAAAAAAGTATCACTGTGGCACAGGTGATTTTGTGCAAAGCAATTGGCAAATTCTGATTTACAGCTCAATATGACACCATTATAGCTCTCCTTGGCCATTGGCCACTTTTCATCTATTCAGATGTGAAAATATTGAAGAGGGAGAGGTTTTTGTCCTGTGTCTTGCACTGGGAACTAGAAGCTGCCCTTTGTTTGTTGCCAGACTAGGAAACTTGTGAGCCTGTCCATGTGGAGTGTCTCCTGGATGAGTTCCTACTCGAGCCTTTTTTGCTCAGTCCCGTTGCAGCTGCATATAGTTAATGATTTGGAGATTGTACTCCTTTGGACAATTCTTTTCCTGATGCACAGATTCCCTCCAGGTTTTAGCAATCAATTGTTTGAATGTCATATCCAATCCATTGTAGAAAATGACTACATAAGTATCTCGCTCTCTCTCTATATATATATGTAACATGTAGAGGTCTGAAAATATTTTTTAGCTAGAGACCTGCACAGCTCTGGATTAGGGTAGTAATGCGGAAACCCCTGGCCCTTCTGAGCCACAGTCATGAAATACATCTCGCAGAGCCATTCGTATACCTCTTATCACTCTAAAAATCTCTCTCAGCACAAAAGACAGCTGCCAATCATCTACTTCCTTCTTGCTCATTTTGTCCACCAAGTCCTATCCCAAAACTGTAAATCAAAGAACAAATAGACATAGTGCAGTCCCTGCACACAGGACAGGCTGAGGCTGGATCAAGGAGATGCAATACGTCAGCCTGCATCTTGGCTGGAGCATCACTAAGAATACTTCTAATTTGGAGAGGCAAGGGCAGTTTTGGAGAGTGGGATGCAGGCCAAGTCTTGCTTCTCAGAGTGGGCTAAGATCTAGATGTTCTAAGTGTTACTTTCCTCACAAACATAAAATAACAATGCCACTTGTAAGAAGTATACATGGACATGTAGGGTTTGTCTTCATGCTCTGGCACTGATCAACACAGGGCCAGAATTTCAGTCCTTTTCTGTCTCTGTCACCCTGTCTCTCTGTCTCCACGTGCCTTCTTCACTGGGCCCTTATGGAAGTCAGTGCATGCATAGTGAAGACGGACACGTGATCAGGGATTGTGAGGCCACAGGATCATTTGCCTTAGCAGCACCCAAAGTGGAGGAGTAAGGGGACAGGTTTATCCTCTATTGTTTGGTCAAACACAGTTTCCATCTATGTTGAGAAACACCTCTTTCTGGGTTCTTTCTGGGCTTGTAATCTGCTGTCCACTGAGAAGTGGACTGGGAGCCTGTAGTCTGAGTATGCAGCCAAACGTGACTGGACAGGGTCCTGCCCCTGAATTCTGAGGGGTGCCCCAGCTTCCGCTGTTGGCAGTTTTTGGATGATAGTGAGGCATGAGATTGAATCGGGAACTCAGGAGAGCGAGACATGTGAGTCCCTTTGCATATGCATTCTTGCTTAGCCAGAATATGGGCTAGCTGGCTTTCCCTAACCAGCTAGGTTCTCTGTACATAAGTTTCAGGTGAGGCTGGCTTCCTTTCCACCCATGTTCTAGACTACTATAAGTGAGTTCTTAGCACACACAGACACACTCACACACACACACACACACACACACATTACTGTCAGGTCTGGTAGTACAGCATATGGTGAAGGCTGGATCTGTCTGGTGTCTGTGGGCATGAGAGTTGCTGCCTTACAATCTCTACAAGCCATGTTGGAACCAGTCATCAATGAACACAGTGTAGGAGGTTTTTGAATTCTGGTCTCTTTCCAACTCATCTATGTCTTTTCTCTCCTTCTCTGTCTCTAACTCTCACATCCTCTCACACACTCTGTCTTCAATCATTAATATTTTACTTATATACATATTTTACTGACATGCCCTGATATACAAAGAGAGTTACCAGAGAACTGCTGAGCTCTTTCTTGTTGTATTGGCGATTTCACCTAGGCTACTGGAGCCTCAGTTTGTAAGTCTTTCTGACACAAGCCATATTATGTCTCTTCATTTCCATGCCAGTATCTCTCAGAGTTTATAATAAACTGATTTTTTTGCAAAACACTTGGTACATTCTGATTTACAGCTCAATATCGACACACAAAACACTTGGTACATTCTGATTTACAGATCAATATTGACACCATTACAGCTCTCTTTGGCCCTTGGTCACTTTTCTTCTTTTCAGATGTAAAAACACTGAAGAGGGAGAGGTTTTTGCCCTGAGGTTTGCACTGGGAACTACCAGATGGACTGTGTCTGTTGCCAGAGTAGGAAACTTGTGGTGCCTGTCCATGTGAAGAGTCTCCTTGATGAGTTCCTTCTCAATCCTTTTTCGCTCTGTTCCATTGGAGCTGCATATAGCTAATGATTTTGAGATTTTACTCCTTTGAAAAATTATTTTCCCGATGCACTGTTTCTCTCCAGGTTTTAGCAATCAATTGTCTGAATGTCATACCGAATACATTGTAGAAAATGACTACATCAGTATCTCTCTCTCTCTCTCTCTCTATATATATATATATACATATATATATAATTAAATATATATATATATATGTAACATGTAGAGATCTGAAAATATTTTTTAGCTAGAGACCTGCACAGCTCTGGATTAGGGTAGTAATGAGGATACACCTGGCCTTTCTGATCCACAGTCATGAGAGGCATCTCACAGAGGCATTCCTATACCTCTTATCACTACAAATCTCTCAGAGCACAAACTACTGCTACCAAATCATCTACTTCACTTTTGCTCTTATTCTCCACCGAGTCCTATCCCAAATCTGTAAATCAAAGAAGAAATAGACATAGTGAAGTTCCCTGCACACAGTACAGTCTGAGGCTGGACGAGGGAGATGCAATACACCAGCCTGCATCTTGGCTGGAGCATCACTAAGACTGCATCCAATTTGGAGAGGCGGGGGCAGTTTTGGAGAGTGGGCTGCCGGCCAAGTGTTGCTTCTCAGAGTGGTTAAGACCTAGATGTTCTAAGTGTAACCTTTCCTCACAAACATAAAATAACAATGCCACTTGTAAGAAGTAAGTATGGGCATGGAGGGTTTGTCTTCAGTGCTCTGGCACTGATCAACACAGGGCCAGACTTTCAGTCCGTTTCTGTCTCTGTCATTCTGTCTCTCTAACTGTCTCTACGTGCCTTCTTTCCTGGGCCCTTACTGGAAGTCAGTGCATGCATCGTGAACTCAGTCATCCTGGAGTTGAAATTTCCCTTTCTTTGCCCTTTGGATTATTTAGTCTCCTGTACTTGGTGTAGTACAGAGGGGAACTGCTGAGACAGCGTTGCTGCTGCAGGTTCCAGGCATATGTCCATCTGCAGCTGCAACTGTTCAGGCCCTCTGTGCTTGACTCCCATTCTCCAGGGTCCTGAGGCTGACACTCAGCCTAAATGAAGCCCTACTCACCTTCCTGCACAGCGTCCTTGTCCTAATTCCATGAGAGACCAGGTGAAGAGAAGTGAAACTCTATCCCCCTGGCAGACACATTGTGCTTTCCCTCTATTAAGCTGAATGTAAAGGATCGCAAAAGGGAAGCTTCCAGGATTCTGAAAGAGGGTGTTTTGATGGCTGTAAAATGTCTTTTCCAAGTGCCTCATGGGGTTTTCAAATCCTTTTGAAACCTGAAGTTCTTTCTTGTATCTAGGGAATATTCTCACCTCTGTCAGAAGGGCCGCCCAACTAGGAGCACAGCTATCCAGGGGTCAGGAGGTCTGCCAGCCTGCTAGTTCCTGGAGGGATTCCTGAGTATGTCCTCAGGGCCCAAGTGGTAACAGGTGTTTACAAATGCCTTTATTAGCAGCATCCAGGCCCTCAGGTGAGGTTCGGGGCTGTGATCTCCACTGGAAGTTCCGGATTCAGCCAATGGAGGCATCCATCTTTCTTTTGTCTGTCCATAGCAAGGGCCCGGGGATTTTGTGCTTCCTGCAAGCAGAGAGACTTTGTATGGGACACTCATACATGCCTACTTCTGGGAATCTCTCTGAGTGTGATGTGTGGACACCAGGACATCATGATCAGGGATGTGAGGCTACAGGAGCAATTGCCTTAGCCGGACCCAAAGGGTAGGTGTAAGGGACCGGGTTCATCTACTATTGTTTGGTCAAAAACAGTTCCCATCTATGTTGAGACACAGCTCTTTCTGGGTTCTTTCTGGGCTTGTAATCTGCTGCCCTGAACAGTGGACTGAGAGCCTGGAAGCTGAGTAGGCAGCCAAACGTGACTGGACAGGCTCATGCCCCTGAATTTTGAGGGGTTCCCCAGCTTCCCCCTTTGGCAGTGTTTGGATGATAGATAGTGAGGCATGAGATTGAATAGGGAACTCAGGAGATTTAGACATGAGAGTACTTTGAAAATGCATTCTTGCTTAGCGAGAATCTGGGCTAGCTTTTTTGATCGGTCCAATTGGAGCTGCATATAGCTAATGATTTGGAGATTTTAGTCCTTTGGACAATTCTTTTAATGATGCACAGTTTCTCTCCAGGTTTTAGCAATCAATTGTCTGAATGTCATTTCGCATCAATTGTAGAAAATGACTACATCAGTGTCTTGCTGTCTCTCTCTATCTCTCTCATTATATATATAACATATAGAGGTCTGAAAATATATTTTCGCTAGAGAACTGCACAGCTCTGGATCAGGGTAGTAATACGGATACACCTGGCCCTTCTGAGCCAGAGTCATGAGAGACATCTCACAGAGCCATTCGTTTACCTCTTGTCACTCTACAAATATCTCTCAGCACAAACTACAGCTGCCAAATCATTTACTTCCCTCTTGCTCTTTTTGTCCACCGAGTCCTATAACAAAACTGTAAATCTAAGAAGAAATAGACATAGTCCAGTTCCCTGAACATAGGACAGGCTGAGGCTGGACCAGTGTGATGAAATACGCCACCATGCATTTGGCTGGAGCATCACTAAAACTACTTCCAATTTGGAGAGGCAAGGGCAGTTTTGGAGAGCGGGCTTCAGGCCAAGTGTTGCTTCTCATAGTGGCTAAGACCTAGATGTTCTAAGTGTAACCTTTCCTCACAAACATAAAATAACAATGCCATTTGTAACAAGTATGCTTGGGCATGGAGGGTTTGTCTTCAGTGCTCTGGCACTGATCAACACAGGGCCAGAATTTCTGTCCTTTTCAGTCACTGTCATTCTGTCTCTCAGACTGTCTCTGTGTGCCTTCTTCCCTGGACCCTTCCTGGAAGTCAGTGCATGCATCTTGTACTCGGTCTTCCTGGTGTTGAAATTTTCCTTTCTTTGCCCTTTGGATTACTTAGTTATGTGCATAGGCGTAGTACAGAGGGGAACTGAGGAGACAGCATTCCTGCTGCAGGTAACAGGCATATGTCCATCTCCAGCTGCAGATGTCCAGGCCCTCTATACTTGACTCCCATTTTCCAGGGCCCTGTGGTTGACACTCAGCCTAAATGCACCCCTCCTCAATTTCTGGCACCGCATCATTGTACTTATTCCATAAGAGCACAGGTTAAGAGAAGTGAAACTCTACCACCCTGACACACACATTGTACTTTCCCTCTATTGGGCCGAATGTAAAGGATCTGTGGTCCTGATGGCCACACCAGTGTCCAGATTTTCCACGCAAAATGGAAGCTTCCAGGATTCAGAAAGAGGGTGTCTTGATGGCTGTGAAATGTCATTTCCAAGTGCCTCCTGGGGTTTCAAATCCTTTTGAAACCTGAAGTTCTTTCTTTTATCTAGGGAATATTCTCACCTCTGGCCCGAAGGCCCTCCAAACTAGGAGCACAGCTATCCCGGGGTCAGGAGGTCTGCCAGCCTGCTACCTCCTGGAGGGATTCCTGAGTATGTCCTCAGGACCCAAGTGGCAACAGGTGTTTCCAATTGCCTTTATTAGCAGCAGCCAGGCCCTCAGGTGAGGGGAGGGGCTGTGATCTCCACAGGAAGCTCCTAATTCAGCCAATGGAGGCATCTATATTCCTTTTATCTCTCCATATCAAGGGCCCGGGGAGTTTGTGCTTCCTGCAGGCAGAGCGACTTTGTATGGGATATTCATGCATGCCTACTTCGGGGAATCTCTCTGAGTGTGATGTGTGGACAGAAGGAAACCATGATCAGGGATTGTAAGGCCACAGGAGCAATTGCCTTAGCCGGACCCAAAGGGTAGGTGTAAGGGGCCGGGTTCATCCACTATTGTTTGGTCAAACACAGTTCCCATCTATGTTGAAACACAGCTCTTTCTGGGTTCTTTCTGGGCTTTTAATCTGCTGCACTGAGTAGTGGACTGAGAGCCTGGAGGCTGAGTAGGCAGCCAAACGTGACTGCCTACTCAGCCTCATGCCCTTGAATTCTGAGAGGTGCCCCAGCTTACCCCATTGTCAGTGTTTGGATGATAGTGAGGCAAGGGATTGAATCAGGAACTCAGGAGAGGGAGACATGAGAATACCTTTGCATATCACATTCTTGCTTAGCCACTATCTGGGATAGATGGCTTGCCCTGTCCAGCTAGGTTCTCTGTACATAAGTTGCAGGTGAGGTTGGCTACCTTGACACCCATGGTCTGAGACTACTATAGGTGAGCTCTGAGTAAACACACAGACACACACAGACAGACAGACACACACATTACTGTCAGGTCTGGTAGTACAGCACATGTGAAGCCTGGGGCTGTATGGGTTCTTTGGGCATGAGAGCTGCTGCCTTACAATCTTTCAAGCCAGGTTTGAACCTGTTATCAATGAACACAGTTTAGGAGTTTTTTGACTTCTGGTCACTTTCCAACTCATCTATTTCTTTTCTCTCCTTCTCTGTCTCTGACTCTCACAGGCTCTCACTCACTCTGTCTGCACTCAGTAATATTTTACTTAATCCTTATTTTATTGACAGGCCCAGATATACAAAGAGAGTTGTCAGAGCACTTCTGAGCTTTGGCTTGTTGTGTTGGTGATTTCACCTGGGCTACTGGAGCCTCAGCTTTGTAAGTCTCTCTGACACAAGCCATATTCTGTCTCCTCATATCCATAGCAGTATCTCTCAGACTATATAATAAACATATACATCCATATATATATATATATACATCCATATATATATATATGTATATATATATGTATATCTGTTATTTTTAGAATTGTCTACCTATGTAATTGATCTCAATCAGAATTAACACATTTATAACAGCTTCCTTTTTCATTAATTATTGGCCACCTAGTTGGAGCAGGATTTAATACAATTATAAATAATAGAACCTTCCAGTAGCATTTCTAATAGCATTTCTATCAGCATCCTTATTGTAATTATCATAGTACAGAACTTGCCTCCTTTTTCTAGTGTAAGCTTTAGTACATATGAGTTTCTTTTCATTCTCCTGAAATCTTAATTTCCCTGGACTCTGAAGTGTCTCGGAATTTTTGAAGCAGCCCTCTGTTTCTCAGGAGATGGTTTTCATTCTCTCCTGTGATCAGGTCTTCTTGTGCTTTTTGTTTTTATTTTTCATTTCTTTTTCAAATCCTCCTATATCATCCCCATTTATTTACATATTTATTTATTTATTTAGTCCTATATTACATGAGGGGTCATTTCTTCTGCTTGATAGATTTTTCTCTTATAATTGAAGGGAAGTTTACACTCACAATACATTTCGTGTGGCAAATACTACACACATATGGTGATGGCTGGGGTGGTCTGGGTGCTGTGGACTTGAGACTTCTGCCTTACAATCTCTACAACCCAGGTTTGAACCTGTCATGTATGAACACATTGTGGGAGGTTTTTGACTTCTGGTCTCTTTCCCACTCTTCTATTACTATTCTTGCCTTCTCTGTCTCTGACTCTCACAGGCTCTCACTCACTCTGTCGACACTCATTAATATTTTACTTATACATTATTTTACTGACAGGCCCAGATATACAAAGGGAATCACCAGGACACTGCTGATCTCTGGCTGATTTTTGGCGATTTTACCTAGGTTTCTGGAACCTCATCTTTGTAAGTCTCTCTGGCACAAGCCATACTCTGTCTCTTCATAGCCATGCCAGTATCCCTCAGAGTCTATAATAAAGATACACTTACATATATGTATATATATATATACATATATATATCAGACATTTTTAGAATTTTTGAACTTTTTATTTGATCTGAATGCAGAATTACCATATTTATAACAGCCTCCTTATTCATAAATAATTGTTCACAAAGTTGGAGCAGGATTCACTACAATTATAAATTATAAGCCTTCCAGGAGCATTTCCAATAGCCTTTCTATCAGGATCCTCATTGTAATTATCATAGCACAGATCTTGCCTCCATTTTCTAGTGTAAGCTTTAATACTTATGCCTTTCTTTTCATTCTCGGGAATTCTTAATTTGCCTGGACCCTGAAGTGTCAGGGATGTTTTGAAGCAGCCCTCAGTTTCTCAGCAGATATTTTCTATATTTCTGCTGTAATCAGGTCTTCCTGTGGTTTTTGCTTTTATTTTTTTTCAAATCCTCCTAGATCATCCCCATTCATTTGCATATTTATTTATTTATTTAGTCCCATATCACATAAGGGATCATTTCTTCTGCCTGATAGATTTTCTCTAATAATTGAAGGGAACTTTTGACACACAATACATTTCCTTTTGCACTTACTACACACTATTATAACTACTACTGCACTGTTTTTGACAGTGACATCCAATGCACAATGGATAAGTATTGCATGGCTCTAAAGAATGTTCACTATTTAACCTACAATGTTTTTAACCTCACAAATATTTATTCTGCTCTTTCTTGGGTGATGAATGGTTTACTGTCAACAGATACATGTAATAGTGGGCACGGGGGTCATTTTTCCCACTTTCCCTATATTTCTGTATATCATTTGTATCTTTCTTACTGAGGAGAAAGAAACAGTCATAAATTGAGAGAGCAGGGCCCAAGCAGGAAGAGAGACAGAGAAACAGCTGAAGTTCTGATTTGACACTAGCCCAGCTTTTCCCTAGCTGGGTATGTGGTGAGCAGGAGCTCAAAACGGGGTCCTGGGCTTTCACATAGTTCCCTGGCATCTCCACCAGCTGTGTCTCCAACCCATACTTCCTTCGTTGTCCATGTAACTATAGATCTACTCTAGGCACTTCTCACCTTCATATGCCAGAAACTTAACACTTCTCCCCTCCACCCATGAAACTTTGTCCTTTTACTTGAGTGCAAAGCAGTAAGCTCAATCCATGTTATTTCAGGGAAAAGTGTGTGCGTCTCTGTGGAAGGTGTGTGTGTGTGTGTGTGTGTGTGTGTGTGTGTGTGTGTGTAAGTGTACATAAGTGTGTTTCAGTTATGATTACCACTGTTGTTTCTTTATTCCTGACGCAGGGTCTTAGGAACTGGGTTGTGCTATGACAAAGGAAGTTTCCACTTCACAGGTGGTTTTTAAAATATGAATGGCACATTGGAAATTCTAGACACTGTTGTGCATTTTCCCAGGTGGTTCTCAGATGGGTCCTTTACTTTGCTATTCCCATGCTATGTGTAATTTTCTGAGTAGACTCAGAGGAGTGGCATGGGGAAGCTCAGCTGCATTCTTCTGTGTGTCCACAAGGTGGCAGCAAAGCCCATAGTTGAGTGTAGTGATTCTGTGGAATGAGGAGAACACTGGGATTTGTGGCCCATGGACAGCAAGGTTGAAATTGACGTAGAGTGCCCTAGACATCTGTTCTTTCCTGTGAGGTGGGGGGATCCCCCATTTAGCTTTGCAAGTGGAAGGGGTTTCTCTCTTTGGGATGACTCTACTGGGAGCTTGTGAATCCCTGTGCTCAGCTGCATTCTGCTGTGTGTCCACAAGAGGGTAGCACTAGTGCGGGAGTAAGGCTCCATGGGGCAAGTGCCCTGAGGCACTGGGCTATGAAAGTGAAGACAGTGTTTCTTGTGTGCCATAAAAGCATGGCCAGCCTAGCTCAAGCAGGCAGTGTCCTAAGGACGGGTCCAGACAGGAGCTGTTGGGTCATGTAGGCAGAAACAGGGCCTTCAGAGGACGGCAGACAGTCCCCTGGGGAGGGTATAAGAGACTGTGCTCTCTGAGCTTGAGGTGAAGGCCCAGTGTGTATTCATAGAGACAGCTGGCCAATTAGAGAAGAAGAACATCACCCTCAGGGGCTTGATCCAAGAGCTGGCCAATGAGAACTGAGGAGACTTCTGGTCACTTTCCAACTCATCTATTTCTCTTCTCACCTTCTCTGTCTCTAACTCTCACACATTCTGTATTCACTCATTGATATTTTACTTATATACTTATTTTACTGACAGGCCCAGATATACAAAGAGAGTTACTGGACCACTGCTTATCTCTGGATTGTTTTGTTGGTGATATCACCTAGGCTACTGGAGCCACTGCTTTGTAAGTCTCTCTGACACAAGCCATATTCTGTCTCCTCATATCCATGGCAGTATCTCTCAGACTTTATAATAAACATATACATCTATATATATATATATATATATATATATATATATATATATATATATATATATCTGTCATTTTTAGAATTGTCGTCCTATGGAATTGATCTTTATCAGAATTAACACATTTATAACAGCTTCCTTTTTCTTTAATATTTGGCCACCTAGTTGGAGTAGGATTCAATACAATTATAAATAATAGAACCTTCCAGTAGCTTTAATAATAGCATTTCTATCAGCATCCTTATTGTAACTATCATAGTACAGAACTTGCCTCCTTTCTCTAGTGTCAGCTTCAGTACATATGAGTTTCTTTTCATTCTCCTGAAATCTTAATTTCTCTGGACTCTGAAGTGTCTTGGAATTTTTGAAGCAGCCCTCTATTTCTCAGCAGGTGGTTTCCATTTTCTGCTGTAATCAGGTCTTCTTGTTCTTTTTGATTTTGTTTTTCTTTTCTTCAAATCCTCCTAGATCATCCCCATTTATTTCCATATTTGTTTATTTATTTAGTCCTATATTACATGAGGGGTCATTTCTTCTGTTTGTTAGATTTTTCTCTTATAATTGAAGGGAAATTTACACTCACAATACATTTCGTGTGGTAAATACTACACACATATGGTGAAGGCTGGGGTGGTCTGGGATCTGTGGACTTGAGACTGCTGCCTTACAATCTCAACAACCCAGGTTTGAACCTGTCATGTATGAACACAGCTTTTTGACTTCTGGTCTCTTTCCCACTCTTCTATTTCTCTTCTTGCCTTCTCTGTCTCTGACTCTCACGGGCTCTCACTCACTCTGTCTGCACTCATTAATATTTTACTTATATACTTATATACTTATTTTACTGACAGGCTCTGATATACAAAGAGAGTCGCTTTTTTGTTGGCGATTTCTCCTAGGTTTCTGGAGCCTCAGCTTTGTAAGTCTCTCTGACACAAGCCATACTCTGTCTCCGCATAGCCATGCCAGTATCCCTCAGAGTCTATAATAAAGATACACATACATATATGTACATATATATACATATATATATATATACACATACATATATGTACATATATATATAGATATATATATATATCAGTCATTTTTAGAATTGTTGACCTTTTTATTTGATCTTAATGCAGAATTACCACATTTATAACAGCGTCCTTACTCATAAATAATTGGTCACATAGTTGGAGCAGGATTCACTACAATTATAAATTATAAGCCTTCTAGGAGCATTTCCAATAGCCTTTCTATCAGTATCCACATTGTAGTTATCATTGCACAGAACTTGCCTCCATTTTCTAGTGTAAGCTTCAATACGTATGCCTTTCTTTTCATTGTCGGGAATTCTTAATTTACCTGGACACTGAAGTGTCATGGAAGTTTTGAAGCAGCCCTGTGTTTCTCAGCAGACGTTTTCTATATTTCTGCTGCAATCAGGTCTTCCTGTGGGTTCTTTTTTTTCAAATCCTCCTTGATCACCCCCATTCATTTGCATATTTATTTATTTATTTAGTCTCATATCACTTGAGGGGTCATTTCTTCTGCCTGATAGATTTTCTCTTAAATTGAAGGGAACTTTTGACACACAATACATTTCCTTTTCATGATACTACACACTACTACAACTATTACTGCATTGTTTTTGACAGTGACATCCAATGCACAATGGATTAGTATTGCATGGCTCTAAAGAATGTTCCCTATTTAAGCTACAAAGTTTTTAACCTCACAAATATTTATTCTGTTCTTTCTTGGGGGATGAATGGTTTACAGTCAACATTTACATGTCATATTGGGCACAGGGGTAATTTTTTCCACTTTCCCTGTATTTCTGTACATCATTTGTAACTTTCATATTGAGGAGAAGGAAACAGTCGTAAATTGAGAGAGCAGGGCCCAAGCAGGAAGAGAGACAGAGAAACAGCTGCAGTTCTGATTTGACACTAGCCCAGCTTTTCCAAAGCTGGGTAAGTGGTGAGCAGGGGCTCAAAACGGGGTCCTGGGCTTCCAAAGAGTTCCCTGGCATCTCCACCAGCTGTGCCTGCAATCCATGCTCCCTTCGTTGTCCATATAACTATTGATCTTCTCTAGGCACTTCTCATCTTCATATGCCAGAAACTTAACACTTCTCCCCTCCACCCATGAAACTTTGACCTTTTACTTGAGTGCAAAACAGCAACCCCAATCCACATTATTTCAGGGAAAAGTGTGCGTCTCTGTGGGAGGGTGTGTGTGTGTGTGTGTGTGTGTGTGTGTGTGTGTGTAAGTGTACCTAAGTGTGTTTCAGTTATGATTACTGCTGTTGTTTCTTTATTCCTGATGCAGATTCTTAGGAACTGGGTTGTGCAATGACAAAGGAAGTTTCCACTGCACAAGTGGTTTTTCAAATATGAATGGCACATTGGATATTCTGGACACTGTTGTGCATTCTCCCAGGTGGTCCTCAGATGGGTTCTTTCCTTTACTATTCCCATGCTGTGTGTAATTTTCTGTGTAGACTCAAAGAGGAGTGGCATGGGGAAGATCAGCTGCATTCTGCTGTGTGTCCACAAGGTGGCAGCAAAGCCCATAGTTGAGTGTAGTGATTCTGTGGAATGAGGAGAACTCTGGGATTTGTGTCCCATGGATATCAAGATTGAAATTGACATAGACTGCCCTAGACATCTGTTCTTTCCTGTGGCGTGGGGGGATCACCCATTTGGCTTTGCAAGTGGAAGGGGTTTCTCTCTTTGTCTGGGATGACTCTACTGGGAGCTTGTGAATCCCTGTGCTCAGCTGCATTCTGCTGGGTGTCCACAAGAGTGCAGCACCAGTGTGGGACTAAGGCACCATGGGTCAAGTGCCCTGAGTCACTGTGCTACAAGAGTGGAGACAGTGTTTCTGGGTATGCCCCAAGAGCTTGGCCAGCCTAGCTCAAGCAGGCAGTGTCCTAAGGACGGGTCCAGACAGGAGCTGTTGGGTTGTGTTGGCAGAAACAGGGCCTTCACAAGACGGCAGACAGTCCCCAGGGGCGGGTCTAAGAGACCGTGCCCTCAGAGCCTGAGGGGAGGGACCAGTGCATATTCATAGAGACAGCTGTCCAATTAGAGAAGAGGAACATCACCCTCAAGGGCGTGAACCAAGAGCTGTCCAATGAGAACAGATGAGAAGTTGTGAGGGCGGGACTCAGAGAGCAGCCTTCTGAAGGAAGCCTGCCAATGGGAGCTCAGAGCTGGCCTTAAAAGGCGGGCGTAACTCCAGAAAGTGTGAAGCAGGGTTCAGCCCAGGGCCTTGCCTTGCAGAAGCTATCTAGTGCGCATGTGTATAACCGCCTTTGTGCCTGTGCCTCTGTGGATGTGTGCGTGCATGACTGTGAGAGTGTGTGTTTGTGTTTGTTTGTGTGTGTGTATGTGTGTGGTAGGGAGAGAAAGAGAACAACAGAATCACTGTGGCACAGGAGATTTTGTGCAAAAAACTTGGCACATTCTAAGTTACTGCTCAATATTGACACCATTATAGCTCTCCTTGGCCAGTGGACACTATTTTTCTTTTCAGATGTAAAGACATTGAAGCGGGAGAGGTTTTGCCCTAAGGCTTGCACAAGGAACTAGCAGCTGCCCTGTGTGTGTTGCCAGAATAGGAATCTTGTGGTGCCTGTCCATGTGGAGAGTCTCCTGGATGAGTTCCTTCTCAAGCCTTTTTCGCTATGTCTCATTGGAGCTGTATATAGCTAGTGATTTTGAGATTTTACTCCTTTGGACAATTATTTTCCTGATGCACAGTTTCTCTCCAGGTTTTAGCAATCAATTGTCTGAATGTCATATCGCATCCATTGTAGAAAATGACTACATCACTGTCCTGCTCTCTCTCTCTCTCTCTCTCTCTCTATATATATATATATATATATATATATATATATATATCATGTAGAGTTCTGTAAATATATTTTAGCTAGAGACCTGCACAGCTTTGGATTCGGGTAGTAAAGCGGATACACCTAGCCCTTCTGAGCCACAGTCATGAGAGACATCTCACAGAGCCATTAGATTACCTCTTGTCACTCCTGTCACCTGCGTCTTGGCTGGAGCATCACTAAAACTACTTCCAATTTGGAGAGGGAAGGGCAGTTTTGGAGAGTGGGCTGCAGGCCAAGTGTTGCTTCTCAGAGTGGGCTAAGACCTAGATGTTCTAAGTGTAACCTTTCATCACAAACATAAAATACCTATGCCACTTGTAAGAAGTATACATGGACATGGAGGGTTTGTCTTCAGTGCTCTGGAACTGATCAACACAGGCCCAGAATTTCTTTCCTTTTCAGTCACTGTCATTCTGTCTCTCTGATTGTCTCTACATTCCTTCTTCCCTGGACCCTTCCTGGAAGTCATTGCATGCATCGTGAACTCGGTCTTACTCATGTTGATATTTTCCTTTCTTTGTCCTTTGGATTATTTAGTCTCGTGCATATGGCATAGTACAGAGGGGAACTGAGGAGACAGCGTTCCTGCTGCAGGTAACAGGCATATGTCCATCTACAGCTGCAGCTATCCATGCCCTCTGTGATTGACTCCCATTCTCCAGAACCCTGTGGCTTACACTCACCCTAAATGCAGCCCTCCTCAATTTCCTGCACCACATACTTGTCCTTATTCCATGAGAGCCCAGGTGAAGAGAACTGAAACTCTACCACCCTGACACACACATTGTGCTTTCCCTCTATTGGGCCAAATGTAAAGGATCTTTGGTACTGATGGCCACACCAGTGTCCAGATTTTGTACGCAAAACGGAAGCTTCCAGGGTTCAGAAAGAGGGTGTTTTGATGGCTGTGAAATGTCTTTTCAAAGTGCCTCCTGGGGTTTCAAATCCTTTTGAAACCAGAAGTTATTTCTTGTATCTAGGGAATATTCTCACCTCTGGCCCGATGTCCCTCCCAACTAGGAGCACAGCTATCCTGGGGTCAGGAGGTCTGCCAGCCTGCTAGTCCCTGGAGGGATTCCTGAGTATGTCCTCAGGTCCCAAGTGGTAACAGTGCTAATTATTAGCAGCTGCCAGGCCTTCAGATGTGGGCAGGGTCATGATCTGCACTGGAAGATCCTAATTCCGCCAATGGAGGCATCCATCTTCCTTTTGTCTGTCCATAGCAAGGGCCCGGGGAGTTTGTGCTTCCTGCAAGCAGAGCGACTTTGTATGGGACACTTATGCATGCCTACTTCTGGGAATCTCTGAGTGTGATGTGTGGACACCAGGACACCATGATCATGGATTGTGAGGCCACAGGAGCAATTGCTTTAGCCGGACCCAAAGAGTAGGTGTGAGGGCTGGTTTCATCCACTATTGTTTGGTCAAACACAGTTCTCACCTATGTTGAAAGACAGCGCTTTCTGGGCTGGTAATCTGCTGCCCTGAGCAGTGGACTGAGAGTCTGGAGGCTGAGTAGGCAGCCAAACGTAACTGGACAGGCTCATGCCCGTGAATTCCGAGGGGTGCCCCAGCTTACCCTGTTGGCAGTGTTTCGATGATAGTGAGGCATGGGACTGAATTGGGAACACAGGAGAGAGAGATATGAGTGTACCTTTGCATATGCATTCTTGCTTAGCCAGAATCTGGGTTAGGTGGCTTGCCCTGACCAGCTAGGTTCTCTGTACATAAGTTGCAGATGAGGCTGGCTATCTTGACACCCATGCCTTGAGACTACTATAGGTGAGCTCTGAGCACATACAGACACACACAGACAGCCAGACACACACACACACACACACACACACACACACACACATTACTGTCAGGTCTGGTAGTACATCATATGGTGAAGGCTGGGTTTATATGGGGTCTGTGGGCATGAGAGCTGCTGCCTTACAATTTCTAAAAGCCAGTTTTGAACCTGTCATCAATGAACACAGCGTAGGAGGTTTTTGACTTCTGGTCTCTTTCCAACTCATCTATTTCTCTTCTCCCCTTCTCTGTCTCTAACACTCACATGCTCTCACACACTCTTTCTTCACTGATTGATATTTTACTTATATACTTATTTTACTGACAGGCCCAGATATACAAAGAGAGTTACCAGAGCACTGATGAGCTCTGGATTGTCTTGTTGGTGATATCACCTACGCTACTGAAGCCACAGCTTTGTAAGACTTTATGACACAAGCCATATTATTTCTACTCATTTCCATGTCAGTTTCTCTCAGACTTTATAATAAACATATACATTACATATATATATATACAAATATATATATATATATATATCTGTCATTTTTAGAATTGTCGACCTATGTTGATCTTTATCAAAATTAACACATTTATAACAGCTTCCTTTTTCATTAATAATTGGCCACCTAGTTGGAGCAGGATTCAATACAATTATAAATAATAGAACCTTCCAGTAGCATTTCTAATAGCATTTCTATCAGCATCCTTATTGTAACTATCATAGTACAGAAGTTGCCTCCTTTCTCTAGTGTAAGCTTCAGTACATATGAGTTTCTTTTCATTCTCCTAAAATCTTAATTTCCCTGGACTCTGAAGTGTCTCGGAATTTTGAAGCCGCCCTCTGTTTCTCAGCATATGGTTTACATTTTCTGCTGTAATCAGGTCTTCTTGTGCTTTTTGTTTTTATTTTTCATTTTTTTCAATCCTCTTATATCATCCCCATTTATTTGCATATTTATTTAGTCCTATATTACATGAGGTGTCATTTCTCCTGCTTGATAGATTTTCTCTTATAATTGAAGGGAAGTTTACACTCACAATACATTTCATGTCGTAAATACTACACACATATGGTGAAGGCTGGGGTTGTCTGGGGTCTGTGGACTTGAGACTGCTGCCTTACAATCTCGACAACCCAGGTTTGAACCTGTCATGTATGAACACAGTGTGGGAGGTTTTTGACTTCTGGTCTCTTTGCCACTCTTCTATTTCTCTTCTTGCCTTCTCTGTCTCTGACTCTCACAGGCTCTCACTCACTCTGTCTGCACTCATTAATATTTTACTTTTATACTTATTTGTTGGTATGCATGAGACCCCTTCTGTTTCATTTGGTTTAAATCCCCCCTGCTTAACACTATTCTATTTACATAACCACTTCATTCTATTTATATAACCGCTGTTAACAAGCACCTCCCTCCAGGGCATTGGTTCAATCCCCACTGTTTTATGATATGTTTTTCCTCCACCCCCCCTCCTTGTCACACTCTGATTTTTACCAGTCACTTTTCTCTCCACCCTCTCTATGTCACATCCTGTTTCCACCCTACTTGGCAAGTATATATTAAGACAGCATTGTGAGTTTTACTATACTTTAGTTTAGCTTAGCTCGGCTTAGATTGTGCTGCGTCCTGCATGAATAAAGAGATACTGCCTACAGCTCAACTATGAGTCCCTGGTCGTCTGTTACCTGCCCGTGAAGCCAGCCTGGCGAAAACAACCTAACCCGTCGAAAACGACATATGGCGCCCAACGTGGGGCCAGACCTGCGCAACTCCCAGATAAGTGAAGACTTTGCCTACCTATGCACTATGGTCTTCTCTTCTACTTATGAAGAGGTTTGCCAAAGCCTCTACTGTTTCATCATGAGACAGTTACTCTGTCTCTGGAACATTTTGCTCTGGGCCAAACTTTGTTTCCCTGACCGGGAACTTTGGTTTCTTATGACCGGGATCATAGAGCTTGGGAGATGCACGGAGATTTCTCCTTGGACTTTCTGGATTCCCTCTCCCATGTTTCCTGAGGAAAAGGACTACATTTTGCTCCGGGCCACAGTTTGGTTCTTTATGACCGTGATCGTAGACCTTGGGATATGCATGGGGATTTCCCCTGGAACTTTCTGGACTTCTTCTCGAATGTTTCCCATGGAGAAGGACTACTCTAATTTAAAGAACATTCTCGAGTACCCTGGCAGTTCCCAAGTATGGAGACATGTGGTTAGTTCTACTCTCCTGATTGGATTCTTTCTTCAATGGGAAGACGCTTTTAAAAATGGGTGCCTGAAGCAATCCAGCAGGAACAGTCAGAAACACCCTAAATGGAATTTCGAGGACCTTTTTGGACTAGGTCGCCCTCCGGGGATTCTTAATCCTACATGGTGAGATCTTGATAATCTGGTTCAAGTTGCGTTTCATAAGAGAATGATTTGAATGACTGAATTTTTGTTTGACATTGACTTAAAAAAAATGCTGGACGCAGCCATGATTTCTAGAGACATCCAGAAACAATCCAAAAAATTGTTTTTTTCCTCCTTTGATTTCTCTTTTACGTCTTGACATGAATCTGAAACGTTTAATCCTGAAAACTGTATGAGTTATGGGTGGGGCAGATAGTGCAATGATTATGTTAATTATTCTCATGCCTAAGGCTTTTAACCGTGGTTCTTCTGTTTACCTTTCCACATTTTATTGAGTTTAAAGTGTTTTAACAACCTTGAAATGATACTAGAAAGGACTTCCAATTATAATGGAGTTATCAATGATAGTAAACTTCTAATCTGCTACAAGTTTTGTTTGACAAGTAAGTGAATTTCAGCTGTCAAGTCTTCACATGAAAAAGCATCTACTCAAATGGAATTCCCGGAAATCCATTTGGACCCCTGTTCTCTGACATCGCCCCCGGAAACCAATGATGTGACCTGGCACGACCTGAAGAAACAGATTCACAGACTCGAAAGCTCACTCTCTACAGAAAAGCAGAATTCTGGTGGCCAACATTCCCCATCTAGACAGACGTGCAGCCTTTCATCCTCCGGCATTTTCTTCTGTGGTCAGCTACTTTGGACTGACACCTCCATCGGACTTACTGGTACACACAGCTGTGTTTCTCAAAGACTAACTTCAGCCAATTGCCTTGAGACTTTATAGACCATGTCCCCTCGCCTGCAGGCTCTGTCCCAGAGGCAGAAAACTCCCCCTCCTTATTAGGTTATGCCCACAGAGGCATGAAGCGCCCCAAGAGGCAAGAGATGCCCACAGAGGCAGAAATCGCCCTTTGAGGCAAGAGATGCCCCCAGAGGCATGAAGCACTCCCAGAGGCAAGAAATGCCCTTTCGCCTGCTAGGCCTTGCCCTTTGAGGCAAGAAAAGCTCCACTTGGCATCACACTGGTTATTGCTGCTCGCCTATTTTGTTTTCCATGTCATATGCCAGTTCTTTTGAAAACACCTGTACAATATACATTTCTGTTCACTCCGCAGTGGCCATTAGTTAAAAAGAAAGGGGGAATTGTTGGTATGCATGAGACCCCTTCTGTTTCATTTGGTTTAAATCCCCCCTGCTTAACACTATTCTATTTACATAACCACTTCATTCTATTTATATAACCGCTGTTAACAAGCACCTCCCTCCAGGGCATTGGTTCAATCCCCACTGTTTTATGATATGTTTTTCCTCCACCCCCCCTCCTTGTCACACTCTGATTTTTACCAGTCACTTTTCTCTCCACCCTCTCTATGTCACATCCTGTTTCCACCCTACTTGGCAAGTATATATTAAGACAGCATTGTGAGTTTTACTATACTTTAGTTTAGCTTAGCTCGGCTTAGATTGTGCTGCGTCCTGCATGAATAAAGAGATACTGCCTACAGCTCAACTATGAGTCCCTGGTCGTCTGTTACCTGCCCGTGAAGCCAGCCTGGCGAAAACAACCTAACCCGTCGAAAACGACACTTATTTTACTGACAGGCACAGATATACAAAGAGAGTTAGCAGAACATTGCTTAGCTCTGGCTTATTGGGTTGGCGATTTCACCTAGGCTACTGGAGCCTCAGTTTGTAAGTCTTTCTGACACAAGTCATATTCTGTCTCCTCATTTCCATGCCAGTATCACTCAGAGGTTATAATAAATTGATTTTTTTTGCAAAACACTTGATACATTCTGATTTACAGATCAATATTGACACCATTGTAGCTCTCTTTGGCCCTAGGTCACTTTTCTCCTTTTCAGATGTAAAACACTGAAGAGGGCGAGGTTTTTGCCCTGAGGCTTGCACTGGGAACTACCAGATGCACTGTGTCTGTTGCCAGACTAGGTAACTTGTTGTGCCTGTCAATGTGGAGAGTCTCCTTGATGAGTTCCTTCTCAAGCCTTTTCGCTATGTCCCGTTGGAACTGCATATAGCTAATGATTTTGAGATTTTACTACTTTGGACAATTCTTTTCCTGATGCACAGTTTCTCTCCAAGTTTTAGCAATCAATTGTCTGAATGTCATATCGAATCCATTGTAGAAAATGACTACATCAGTCTCTCTCTCTCTCTCTCTCTATATATATATATATATATATATATATATATATATATATATATATATATGTATATATATATATATGTAACATGTAGAGATCTGAAAATATTTTTAGCTAGAGACCTGCACAGTTCTGGATTAGAGTAGGAATGCGGATACACCTGGCCCTTCTGAGCCACAGTCATGAGAGACATCTCACAGAGGCATTCCTATACCTCTTATCACTCTACAAATCTCTCTCAGCACAAACTACCACTGCCAAATCATCTACTTCCCTCTTGCTCTTTTTGTCCACCGAGTCCTATCCCAAAACTGTAAATCAAAGAAGAAATAGACATAGTTCATTTCCCTGCACACAGTATAGGCTGTGTGGCTGGAGCATCACTAAACTACTACATCACTAAAACTACTACATCAAAAAACTACTTCCAATTTGGAGAGGCTAGGGCAGTTTTGGAGAGTGGGCACAGGCCATGTGTTTCTTCTCTGAGTGGGCTAAGACCTAGATGTTCTAAGTGTAACCTTTCCTCATGAACATAAAATAACAATGCCTCTTGTAAGAAGTATGCATGGGCATGGAGGGTTTGTCTTCAGTGCTCTGGCACTGATAAATACACGGCCAGAATTTGTCCTTTTCAGTCACTGTCATTCTGTCTCTCTGACTGTCTCTACGTGCCTTCTTCCCTGAACCCTTCGTGGAAGTCAGTGCATGCATCGTGAACTCGGTCTTCCTGGTGTTGAAATTTTCCTTTCTTTGCCCTTTGGATTACGTAGTCTCATGTATATTGCGTAGTACAGAGGAGAACTTAGGAGACAGCGTTCCTGCTGCAGGTAACAGGCATGTGTCCATCTCCAGCTGAAGCTGTCCAGGCCCTCTGTGCTTGACTCCCTTTTCCAGGGCCCTGTGGCTGACACTCAGCCTAAATGCAGCCCTCCTCAATTTCCTGCACCAGATAGTTTTCCTTATTCCATGAGATCCCAGGTCAAGAGTAGTGAAACTCTACCATCCTGGCACACTCATGGTGCTTTCACTCTATTGTGCCAAATGTAAAGGAACTGTGGAACTTATGGCCACACCAGTGTCCAGATTTTCCATGCAAAACGGAAGCTTCCAGGGTTCAGAAAGAGGGTGTCTTGATGGCTGTGAAATGTCTTTTCCAAGTGCCTCCTGGGGTTTCAAATCCTTTTGAAACCTGAAGTTCGTTCTTGTATCTAGGGAATATTCTCACTCTGGCCAGAAGGCCCTCCCAACTAGGAGCACACCTATGCCGGGGTCAGGAGTTCTGCCAGCCTGCTAGCTCCTGGAGGGATTCCTGAATATGTCCTCAGGCCCCAAGTGGTAACAGGTGTTTCCAATTGCCTTTATTAGCAGCATCCAGGCCCTCAGTTGAGGGGCGGGGCTGTGATCTCCACTGGAAGCTCCTAATTCAGCCAATGGAGGCATCCATCTTCCTTTTGTCTCTCCATAGCAAGGGCCTGGGGGTTTGTGCTTCCTGCAAGCAGAGCGACTTTGTATGAGACAATCATGCATGCCTACTTCTGGGAATCTCTCTGAGTGTGATGTGTGGACACCAGGACCCCATGATCATGGATTGTGAGGCCACAGGAGCAATTGCTTTAGCCGGACCTAACGAGTAGGTGTGAGGGCCGGTTTCATCCACTATTGTTTGGTCAAACACAGTTCTCATCTATGTTGAAACACAGCTCTTTCTGGGTTCATTCTGGGCTTGTAATCTGCTGCCCTGAGCAGTGGAATGAAAATCTGGAGTCTGAGTAGGCAGCCAAACGTGAGTGGACACTCTCCTGCCCCTGAATTCTGAGGGGTGCCCCAGCTTACACCATTGGAAGTGTTTGGATGATAGTGACGCATGAAATTGAATCGGGATCTCAGGAGAGGGAGACATGAGTGTCCCTTTGCGTGTGCATTCTTGCTTAGTCAGAATCTGGGCTAGCTGTCTTGCCCTACCCGCTAGGTTCTCTGTACATAAGTTGCAGGTGAGTCTGGCTACCTTCTCATCCATGCTCTGAGACTACTATAGGTGAGCTCTGAGCACACACAGACACAGAGAGACAGACAGACACACACACACACACACACATTACTGTGAGGTCTGGTAGTACAGAATATGGTGAAGGGCGGGGCTGTCTGGGATCTGTGGGCATGAGAGCTGCTGCCTTACAATCTCTACAAGCCAGCTTTGAAGCTGTCATCAATTTACACAGTGTAGGAGGTTTTTGAATTCTCATCTCTGTCCACAGATGTGGCTGGTGGGCGGGCCTTCCAGAGTCTGCCCAATGAGCGTGCTTCACAGCCGTATGGGCGGTGCTCAAGGTTGCTGGCCAATGACTGACTAGGGGCCTTGACACTCCTGGCCAATGATATTGCTGGCATGGTTTCTGGGCGTTGCCTAGGCCTCTGGCATATCAGAGCATGGCTGGTGCCCTGTCTGCAGGTCTTCTGAAGTAAGCCCAACAATGAGAGCTCAGAGATGGCCTTCAAAGGCTGGGCGTGCTTCCAGGATGTGCAAAGCAGGGTTCCCCTGCCTTGCAGAAGCTGTCCAGTGTGCATGTGTATAACTCCTTTTGTGCCTGTGCCTCTGTGTATGTGTGCGTGTGTGTAACTGTGAGAGTGTGTGTTTGTGTGTGTGTGTGAGGGAGGGAGAGACAGAGAGAACAACAGAATCACTGTGACACAGGTGATTTTGTGCAAAACACTTGGCACATTCTGATTTACAGCTCAATATTGACAGCATTGTTGCTCTCCTTGGCCCTTGTTCACTTTTCTTATTTTCAGATGTAAAGACACTGAAGAGGGAGAAGTTTTTGACCTGCGGCTTGCACTGGGAACTACCAGCTATCCTGTGTGTGTTGCCAGACTAGGAAACTTGTGGTGCCTGTACATGTGGAGAGTCTCCTTGATGAGTTCCTACTCGAGCCAATTTTGCTCTGTTCCATTGGAGCTGCATATAGCTAATGATTTGGAGATTTTACTCCTTTGGAAAATTCTTTTCCTGATGCACAGTTTCTCTCCAGGTTTTAGCAATCAATTATTTGAATGTCATATCGAATCCATTGTAGAAAATGACTACATCAGTGTCTCTCTCTCTCTCTTTCTCTCACTCTCTCTCTCTATATATATGTATATATTTATATATATATATATGTAACATGTAGAGGTCTGAAAATATTTTTAGCTATAGACCTGCACAGCTCTGGATTATTGTAGTAATGCAGATACACCTGGCCTTCTGAGCCACAGTCATGAGAGACATTTCACAGAGCCATTCCTATACCTCTTATCACTCTACATATCTCTCTCAGCACAAACTACCGCTGCCAAATGATCTACTTCCCTCTTGCTCGTTTTCTCCACCATGTCCTATGCCAAAACTGTAAATTAAAGAAGAAATAAACATAGTGCAGTTTTCTGCACACAGGACAGGCTGAGGCTGGACCAGAGAGATGCAATAGGCCAGCCTGCATATTGGCTGGTGCATCACTAATACTACTTCCAATTTTGAGAGGCCAGTGGTGTTTTGGAGAGTGGGCTGCAGGCCGAGTGTTGCTTCTCAGAGTGGGGTAAGACCTAGATGTTCTCAGTGTAACCTTTCCTCACAAATATAAAATAACAATGCCACTAGTAAGAAGTATGCATGGACATGGAGGATTTGTCTTCAGTGCTCTGGCACTAATCAACACAGGTCCAGAATTTCTGTACTTTTCTGTCACTGTCATTCTATCTCTCTGACTGTCTCTACGTGCCTTCTTAACTGGGCTCTTACTGGAAGTCAATGCCTGCATTGTTAACTCGGTCTTCCTGGTGTTGAAATTTTCCACCTTTGCCCTTTGGATTATTTAATCTTGTGCATAAGACACAGTACAGTGGGGAACTGAGGAGGCAGCGATCCTACTACAGGTAACAGGCATATGTCCATCTCCAGCTGCATTTGTCCAGGACCTCTGTGCTTGACTCCCATTCTCTAGGGCCCTGAGGCTGACACTCAGCCTAAATGCAGCCCTCCGCACATTCCAACACAGCATCCTAGTCCTTATTCCATGAGAGCCCAGGTCAAGAGAAGTGAAACACTATCCCCTTGGCACACAAATTGTACTTTCCCTCTATTGGGCCGAATGTAAAGGATCTGTTATACTGATGGCCACACCAGTGTCCAGATTTTCCATGCAAAAGGGAAGATTCCAGGGTTCAGAAAGTGGGTGTTTTGATGGCTGTGAAATGTCTTTTAAAAGTGCCTCATGGGTTTTCAAATCCTTTTGAAACCTGAAGTTCTTTCTTGTATCTAGGGAATATTCTCACCTCTGGCCAGAAGGCTTTCCCAACTAGGAGCACACCTATCCTGGGGTCAGGAGGTCGGCCAGCCTGCTAGCTACTGGAGGGATTCCTGAGTATGTCCTCAGGGCCCATGTTGTAACAGCTATTTCCAATTGCCTTTATTAGCCGCAGCCAGGCCCTCAGGTGAGGGGGTGCTGTTTGTGGTCTGTGGCATGAGAGCTGCTGCTTTACAATCTCCACAAGCCAGGTTTCATCCTGTCATCAATGAACACAGTGTAGGAGGTTTTTGAAATCTGAGACACTGAAGAGGGAGGGGTTTTTGCCCTGAGGCTTGCACTGGGAATTAGCCGCTGCCCTGTGTGTGTTGCCAGACTAGGAAACTTGTGGTGTCTGTCGATGTGGAGAGTCTCCTGGATGAGTTACTTCTCGAGCCTTTTTCGATAGGTCCCGTTGGAGCTACATATAGCTAATGATTTGGAGATTTCACTCCTTTGGACAATTCTTTTCCTGATGCACAGTTTCACTACAGGTTTTAGCAATCAATTGTTGAATGTCATATCGAATCCATTGTAGAAAATGACTACATCAGTGTCTCTATCTCTATATATGTAGAGGTCTCTCTCTCTCTCTCTATATATATATATATATATGTAACATGTAGAGATATGAAAATATTTTTTGATAGAAACCTGCACATGTCTGGATTAGGGTACTAAAATGGATACACCTGGCCCTTCTGAGCCACAGTCATGATAGACATCTCACAGAGCCCAGGTCAAGAGAAGTGAAACACTATCCCCTTGGCACACAAATTGTACTTTCCCTCTATTGGGCCGAATGTAAAGGCTCTGTGGTACTGATGGCCACACCAGTGTCCAGAAATACCATGCAAAACGGAAGCTTCCAGAGATCAGAAAAAGGGAGTTTTTATGGCTGTGAAATGTCTTTTCCAAGTGCCTCCTGGGGTTTCAAATCCTTTTGAAACCTGAAGTTCGTTCCTGTATCTAGGGAATATTCTCACCTCTGGCCCGAAGGCCCTCCCAACTAAGAGCACAGCTATCCCGGGGTCAGGAGGTCTGCCAGTCTGCTACCTCCTGGAGGAATTCCTGAGTATGTCCTCAGGGCCCAAGTGGTAACAGATGTTTCCAATTGCCTTTATTAGCAGCAGCCAGGCCCTCAAGTGAGGGGTGGGGCTGTGATCTCCACTGGAATCTACTAATTCAGCCAATGGAGGCATCCATCATCCTTTTGTGTCTCTATAGCAAGGGCTCGGGGAGTCTGTGTTTCCTGCAGGCATCACTAAAACTACTGTCAATTTGGAGAGGCAAGGGCAGTTTTGGAGAGTGGGCTGCAGGCCAAGTGTTGCTTCTAAAGTGGGCTAAGACCTAGATGTTCTAAGTGTAACCTTTCCTCACAAACATAAAATAACAATGCCACTTGTAAGAAGTATGCATGGGAATGGAGGGTTTGTCTTCAGTGCTCTGGCACTGACTAACACAGGGCCAGAATTTCTGTCCTTTTCAGTCACGGTCATTCTGTCTCCCTGACTGTCTCTACGTGCCTTCTACCCTGGACCCTTCGTGGAAGTCAGTGCATGCATTGTGACCTCCGTCTTCCTGGTGTTGAAATTTTCCTTTCTTTGCCCTTTGGATTACTTAGTCTCATGCATATGGCGTAGAACAGAGTGGAACTGAGGAGACAGCGATCCTGCTGCAGGTAAGAGGCATATGTCCGTCTCCAATTCCAGCTGTCCAGGCCCTCTCTGCTTGACTCCCATTCTCCAGGGCCCTGTGGCTGACACTCAGCCTATATGCAGCCTCCTCAATTTCCTGCACAGCATCCTTGTCCTTATTCCATGAGAGCCCAGGTCAAGAGAAGTGAAAATCTACCACCCTGACACACACATTGTGCTTTCCCTCTATTCGGCCCAATGTAATGTATCTGAGGTTCTGATGGCCACACCACTGTCCAGATTTTCCATGCAAAATGGAAGCTTCCAGGGTTCACAAAGGGTGTTTTGATGGCTGTGAAATGACTTTTCCAAGTGCCTCCTGGTGTTTCAAATCCTTTTGAAATCTGAAGTTTGTTCTTGTATCTATGGAATATTCTCAAATATGGCCCGATGGCCCTACCAAGTAGGAGCACAGCTATCCCGGGGTCAGGAGGTCTGCCAGCCTGCTAGCTCCTGTAGGGATTCCTGAGTATGTCCTCTGGCCCCAAGTGGTAACAGGTGATTCCAATTGCCTTTATTAGCTGCAGCCAGGCACTCAGGTGGGGGGCTTTGCTGTGATCTCCACTGGAAGCTCCTATTTTAGCCAATGGAGGCATCCATCTTCTTTTGACTCTCCATTGGTGATCTCTGAGCACACAGAGACACAGACAGACAGACAGACATACACACACATTACTGTCAGGTCTGATAGTACAGCATATGGTAAAGACTGGGGCTGTATGGGCATGAGGGCATGAGAGCTGCTGCTTTATAATCTCTACAAGCCAGCTTTGAACCTGTCAGCAATGAACACAGTGTAGGAGGTTTTTGAATTCTCATCTATTTCCAGCAGAAGTGGCTGGTGGGCGGGCATTCCAGAGGCTGACCAATGAGCTTGCTGCAGGGCCATGTGGGCGGTGCTCAAGGTTGTTGGCCAATCACTGACTAGGGGCCTTGACACTCCTGGGTGTGTCCTAGCACACTGGCCAATGATATTGATGGCATGGATTCTGGGCGTGGCCTAGGCCTCTGGCATTTCAGAGCATGGCCGGTGCCCTGTCTGCGGGCCTTCTGAAGTTAGTTAGCCTGACAATGGGAGCTCAGAGCTGGCCTTAAAAGGCTGGGCGTGCTTCCAGGAAGTGCGAAGCAGGGTTCACCCAGGGCCCTGCCTTGCAGAAGCTGTCCAGTGTGCATGTGTATAATTCAGTTTGTGCCTTTGCCTCTTTGGATGTGTGTGTATAACTGTGAGTGTGTGTTGTTGTGTGTTTGTGTGTGTGTGAGGGAGGGAGAGATAGAGAAAACAACAGAATCACTGTGGAACAGGTTATTTTGTGCAAAACACTTGGCACATTCTGATTTACAGCTCAATATTGACACCATTGTAGCTGTCCTTGGCCCTTGGTCACTTTTGTTATTTTCTGATGTAATGACACTAAAGAAGGAAAGGTTTTTGCCCTAAGGTTCCCGTTGGAGCTGCATATAGGTAATGATTTGGAGATTTTACTCCTTTGGACAATTCTTTTTCTGATGCACAGTTTCTCTCCAGGTTTTAGCAATCAATTGTCTGAATATCATATCACATCCATTGTAGAAAATGACTACATCAGTGTCTTGATCTCTCTCTCTCTCTTTATATATATACATAACATGTAGAGGTCTGAAAATATATTTTAGCTAGAGACCTGCACAGCTCTGGATTAGGGTAGTAATGTGGTTACACCTGGTTATTCTGAGTCAAAGTCATGAGAGACATCTCACAGAGCCATTCGTTTACCTCTTGTTACTCTATAAATCTCTCTCACCACAAACTACAGCTGCCAAATCATCTACTTCCCTCTTGCTCTTTTTGTCCAAGGAGTCCTATTCCATAACTGTAAATCAAAGAAGAAATAGACATAGTGCATGTCTCTGCACACAGGACAGGCTGAGGCTGGACCAGGGGGATGCAATACGCCAGCCTGCATTTGGCTGGAGCATCACTAAACTACTTCCAATTTGGAGAGGCAAGGGCAGTTTTGGAGAGTGGGCTACATTCAAGTGTTGCTTCTCAGAATGGGCTAAGACCTAGATGTTCTAAGTGTAACCATTCCGCACAAAAATAAAATAACAATGCCACTTGTAAGAAGTAATCATGGGCATGGAGGGTTTGTCTTCAGTGCTCTGGCACTGATGAACACAGCGCCAGAATTTCTGTCCATCTCAGTCACTATCATTCTGTCTCTCTGACTGTCTCTACGTGCCTTCTTACCTGGACCCTTCGTGGAAGTCAGTGCATGCATTGTGACCTCCGTCTTCCTGGTTTTGAAATTTTCCGTTCTTTGCACATTGGATTACTTAGTCTCGTGCATATGGCATAGTACAGAGGAGAACTGAGGAGACAGCATTCCTGCTGCAGGTAACAGGCATATGAATATCTCCAGCTGCAGCTGTCCAGGCCATCTGTGCTTGACTCCCATTCTCCAAGGCCCTGTGGCTGACACTCAACCTAAATGCAGCCCTCTTCAATTTCCTGCACCGCATCCTTGTCCTTATTCCATGAGAGCCCAGTTCAAGAAAAGTGAAACTATACCACACTGGCACACACATTGTGCTTTCTCTCTATTGGGCCGAATGTAAAGGATCTGTGGTACTGATGGCCACACCAGTCTCCAGAGTTTCCACGCAAAACGTAAGCTTCCAGGGTTCAGAAAGGGGTGTTTAGATGGCTGTGAAATGTCTTTTCCAAGTGCCTCCTGGGGTTTCAAATCCTTTTGAAACCTGAAGTTCGTTCTTATATCTAGGGAATATTCTCACCTCTGGCCCGAAGACCCTCCCAACTAGGAGCAAAGCTATCCCGGGTTCAGGAGGTCTGCCAGCCTGCAAGCTACTGGAGGGATTCCTGAGTATGTCCTTAGGTCTCAAGTGGCAAGAGGTGTTTCCAATTGTCTTTATTAGCAGCAGCCAGGCCCTCAGGTGAGGGGCAGGGCGTTGATCTCCAATGGGAGCTCCTATTTCAGCCAATGGAGGCATCCATGTTAATTTTGTCTCTCCATAGCAAGGGCCCAGGGAGTTTGAGCTTCCTGCAAGCAGAACGACTTTGTATGTGACACTCATGCATGCCTACTTCTAGGAATCTCTCTGAGTGTGATATGTGGCTACCAGGACACCATGATCATGGATTGTGATGCCACAGGAGCAATTGCCTTAGCCAGACCCAAAGGGAAGGTGTGAGGGGCCAGGTTCATCCACTGTTGTTTGGTCAAACACAGTTCCCATCTATGTTGAAACACAGCTCTTTCTGGGTTCATTCTGGGCTTGTTATCTGCTGCCCTGAGCAGTGGACTGAGAGTCTAGAGGCTGAGTAGGCAGCCAAATGTGACTGGAGAGACTCCTGCCCCTGAATTCTGAGGGGTGCCCTAGCTTACCCCGTTGGCAGTGTTTGGATGATAGTGAGGCATGAGATTTAACTGGGAAGTCAGGAGAGGGAGACATGAGAGTTCCTTTGCATGTGAATTCTTGCTTAGCCTATATCTGGGCTAGCTAACTTGCCCTGACCAGCTAGGTTCTCTGTACATAAGTTGCAGGGGAGGTTGGCTACATTCCCACCCATGCTCTGAGACTACTATAGGTGAGCTCTGAACACACACAGACACAGACAGACAGATAGACACACAGAGATTACTGTCAGGTCTGGTAGTACAGCATATGGTGAAGGCTGGGTCTGTCTGTGGTCTGTAGGCATGAGAGCTGCTGCCTTACAATCTCTACAAGCCAGCTTTGAACCTGTCATCAATGAACACAGTGTAGGCAGTTTTTGAATTCTCATCTCTTTCCAGCAGATGTGGCTGGTGGGCGGGCCTTTCAGAGGCTGCCCAATGAGCGTGCTGCAGGGCCGTGTGGGTGGTGCTCAAGGTTGCTGGCCAATCAATGACTAGCGGCCTTGACATTCCTGGGCGTGTCCTAGCACACTGGTCAATGATATTGCTGGCAGGGGTTCTGGGCTTGGCCTAGGCCTCTGGAATATCAGAGCCTGGCTTGTGTCCTGTCTGCGGACTTTCTGAAGTAAGCCCGACAATGGGAGCTAGAGATGGCCTTAAAAGGCTGGGCGTTCTTGCAGGAAGTGTGAAGCAGGGTTCACCCAGGGCCTTCCTTGCAGAAACTGTCCAGTGTGCATGTGTATAACTCCGTTTGTGCCTGTGCCTCTGTGGATGTGTGCGTGTGTGTAACTGTGAGAGTGTGTGTTTGTGTGTGTGTGAGGGAGGGAGAGACAGAGAGAACAACAGAATAACTGTGGCACAGATGATATTATGCAAAACACTTGGTACATTCTGATTTACAGCTCAATATTGACACCATTGTAGCTCTCCTTTACCCTTGGACACTTTTATTCATTTCAGATGTAAAGACACTGAAGAGGGATAGGTTTTTGCCCTGAGGCTTGCACTGGGACCTAGCAGCTGCCCTGTGTGTGTTGCCAGACTAGGAAACTTGTGGTGCCTGTCCATGTGGAGAGTCTTCTGGATGAGTTCCTTCTGGAGCCTTTTTCGATCTGTCCCGTTGGAGCTGCATATAGCTAATGATTTGGAGATTTTACTCCTCTGGACACTTCTTTCCCTGATGCACAGTTTCTCTCCAGGTTTTAGAAATCAATTCTCTGAATGGCATATCGAATCCATTGTAGAAAATGACTGCATCAGTCTTTCTCTCTCTCATATATATATATATATATATATATATATATATATATATATATATATATATGTAACATGTAGACGTCTGACAATATTTTTTAGCTAGAGATCTGCACAGCTCTGGATTAGGGTAGTAAAGTGGATACACCTGGACCTTCTGAGCCACAGTCATGAGAGACAACTCACAGAGCCATATCGTTTATCACTCTACATATCTCACTCAGCACAAACTACCGCTGCCAAATCATCTACTTCCCTCTTGCTCTTTTTGTCCACCGAGTCCTATACCAAAACGGTAAATCAAAGAAGAAATAGACATAGTGCTTTTCCCTGCACACAGGTCAGGCTGAGGCTGGACCAGGGAGATGAAATACGCCAGCCTGCATTTGGCTGGAGTTTCACTAAACTACTTCCAATTTGGAGAGGCAAGGGCAGTTTTGGAGAGTGGGCTGCAGTCCAAGTGTTTCTTCTTAGAGTGGGCTAAGACCTAGATGTTCTAAGTGTAACCTTTCCTCACAAAAATAAAATAACAATGCCACTTGTAAGAAGTATGCATGGGCATGGAGGGATTGTCCTCAGTGCTCTGGCACTGATCAACACAGGGCCACAATTTCTGACCTTTCCAGGCACTGTCATTCTGTCTCTCTGACTGTCTCTACATGCCTTCTTCCCTGGACACTTCGTGGAAGTCAGTGCATGCATTGTGGACTCGGTCTTCCTGGTGTTGAAATTTTCCTTTTTTTGCCCTTTCGATTACTTAGTCTCGTGCATATGCGTAGTACAGAGGGGAAATGAGGAGACAGAGATCCTGCTGCAGGTAACAGGCATATGTCCATCTCCAGCTGCAGATGTCCACGCCCTCTGTTCTTGACTCCCATTCTCCAAGGCACTGTGGCTGACACTCAGCCTAAATGCAGCCTCCTCAATTTCCTGCACAGCATCCTTGTCCTTAATCCATGAGTGCCCAGGTCAAGAGAAGTGAAACTCTACCAACCTGGCACACACATTGTGCTTTCCCTCTATTGGGCCGAATGTAAAGGATCTGTGGTACTGATGGCCACACCAGTGTCCGGATTTTCCACGCAAAACGGAAGCTACCAGCGTTCAGAAAGAGGGTGTTTTGATGGCTGTGAAATGTCTTTTCCAAGTGCCTCCTGGGGTTTCATATCCTTTTGAAACCTGAAGTCTTTCTTGTATCTAGGGAATATTCTCACCTCTGGCCCATAGGCCCTCCCAATTCGGAGCACAGCTATCCCGGGGTCAGGAGGTCTGCCAACCTTCTAGCACCTGGAGGGATTCTAGAGTATGTCCTCTGGCCCCAAGTGGTAACAGGTGTTTCTAATTGCCTTTATTAGCAGCATCCAGGCCCTCAGGTGAGGGTCGGGGCTGTGATCTCCACTGGAAGCTCCTGATTCAGCCAATGGAGGAATCCATCTTCCTTTTGTCTCTTCATAGCAAGGGCCCGGGGAGTTTGTGCTTCCTGCATGCAGAGCGACTTTGTATGTGACTCATGCATGCCTACTTCTGGGTATCTCTCTGAGTGTGATGTGTGGACACCAGGACACCATGATCAGGGTTTGTGAGACCACAGGAGCAATTGACTTAGCCTGACCCAAAGGATAGGTGTGAGGGGCCGGGTTCATCCACTATTGTTTGGTCAATCACAGTTCCCATATATGTTGAAACACAGCTATTTCTGTGTTCTTTCTTGGCTTGTAATCTGCTGCCCTGAGCAGTGGACTGAGAGTCTGAAGGCTGAGTAGGCAACCAAACGTGACTGGACAGGCTCATACCCCTGAATTCTGAGGAGTGCCCCAGCTTACCCCGTTGGCAATTTTTGGATGATAGTGAGGCATTGGATTGAATTGGGAACTCAGGAGACGGAGACATGAGAGTACCTTTGCATATGCATTCTTGCTTAGCCAGAATCTGGGTTAGCTGGCTTACCCTGTACAGCTAGGTTCTCTGTATATAAGTTACAGGTGAGGCTGGCTACCTTGACACCCATGTTCTGAGACTACTATAGGTGAGCTCTGAGCGCACACATACTCAGACATACATTCACACAGACACACACACATTACTGTCAGGTCTGTAAGTACAGCATATGGTGAAGGCTGGGTCTGTCTGTTGTCTGTGGGCATGAGAGCTGCTGCCTTACAATCTCTACAAGCCAGCTTTGTACCTGCCATCAATAAACACAGTGTAGGGGTTTTTTGTCTGCTGGTCTCTTTCCAACTCATCTATTTCTCTTGTCGCCTTCTCTGTGTCTAACTCTCACATGCTCTCACACACTCTGTCTTCACTCATTGATATTTTACTTATATACTTATTTTACTGACAGGCCCAGATATACAAAGAGAGTTACCAGAGCACTGCTAAGCTCTGGCTTGTTTTGTTGGTGATATCACCTAGGCTACTGGAGCCACAGCTTTGTAAGTCTCTCTGACACAAGCCTTATTCTGTCTCCTCATTTCCATGGCAGTATATCTCATACTTTATAATAAACATATACATATATATATATATATATATATAATTTATAGAATTGTCGACCTATGTAATTGATCTTTATCAGAATTAATACATTTATAACAGCTTCCTTTTTCATTAATAATTGTCCACCTAGTTGGAGCAAGTTTCAATACAATTATAAATAATAGAACCTTCCAGTAGCATTTCTAATAGCATTTCTATCAGCATCCTTATTGTAATTATCATAGTACAGAACTTGCCTCCTTTCTCTAGTGTCAGCTTCAGTACATATGAGTTTCTTTTCATTCTCCTGAAATCTTAATTTCCCTGGACTCTGAAGTGTATCGTAATTTTTGAAGCAGCCCTCTGTTTCTCAGCAGTTGGTTTCCATTTTCTGCTGTAATCAGGTCTTCTTGTGCTTTTTGTTTTTATTTTTCATTTTTTTCAAATCCTCCTAGATCATCCCCATTTATTTGCATATTTATTTATTTAGTCCTATATTACATGAGGGGTCATTTCTTCTGCTTGATAGATTTTTCTTTTATAATTGAAGGGAAGTTTACACTCACAATACATTTCGTGTGGTAAATACTACACACATATGGTGAAGGCTGGGGTGGTCTGTGGTCTGTGGACGTGAGACTGCTGCCCAACAATCTCGACAACCCAGGTTTGAACCTGTCATGTATGAACACAGTGTGGGAGGTTTTTGACTTCTGGTCTCTGTCCCACTCTTCTATTTCTCTTCTTGCCTTCTCTGTCTCTGACTCTCACAGGCTCTCACTCACTCTGTCTGCACTCATTAATATTTTACTTATATACTTATTTTACTGACAGGCCCTGATATACAAAGAGAGTCACCAGGGCACTGCTGAGCTCTGGCTTGTTTTGTTGGTGATTTCACCTAGGTTTCTGTAGCATCAGCTTTGTAAGTCTCTCTGGCACAAGCCATACTATGTCACCTCATAGCTGTTAAAGAGCGAAATCAAACCACCATCCACTGCAAGGAAGCAAAATATGTTTATTCACGAATTGCAATCCGGGCCGAGATGGTGACTGGTGTCAGTCTACCAAGCTCGACCCTGAACAAAGCTCAAACCATACAATTTATAGGAATTCAGACTACACTCAGGGAGGGGGAACACATCACCTTATCTGCCTATATCCAATCATTTCAAACTTAGCAAAAGCCTGATCCATTCAGAGTAAAGCATGGGCTATTTCTAAACATCACACCAGACCAATAGGTCATTGCCAAAGTGGGGGTCACCACATTTTTTTGTTCTTTATTGGGACCACCGACCATCTGTTTGCAATCTATCAGGTCATCATTTGTCAGGCCATTTTTAACTGTCTGGTAACAGTATTCTGTTGCAGAGGTCATGATGAGTCCTGCTCGCTGCAGGGTCTGTCAAAATAATTGATGGCCTCTCAGGTTCTGTCGAGGGGAAAGGGGCAAGGAATTTTCCACCTCACTGGTCAGGAAGGCAAAAAGCAACTATATTTAAACTATTCTTAAAACTCAAACTTAAAAAGCAACTATAACTATTTTAGAGTTACTGCCTCTAACATTCCCCACTAGTCTTAGCTGGGAATCAAATCCTTGATTCATCTTCTTCTTCTTCTTCTTCTTCTTCTTCTGAGCTATATTGCTCCTCGACATACTGAGACTCCAGGAGCATAACCTTCTCAGTTCTCCTTTTAATCAAGGAGATCAAAGACCTCCATAGACAAGGCCCCAGGGTAAGAAGTAGAAGTAGGGTGATCAGAGGCCCTGCCAGGGAACTAATTAGTGTTTTTAACCAAGAGGGCCAAGAAAATAGATTTGCGAACCAGCTGTCCTCGCTCAGGTCCGTTAGACGGTTATCTCTATCTTCTATTCTTTTCTTGACCTCACTTAAAGTTTTCTTCACCATTCCGGAGTGGTTGGCATAAAAGCAACAGGCCTCATTCAGGGCCACACATAACCCACCCTGTTTCATGAATAACAAATCAAGTCCCCTACGATTTTGCAGGACCACCTCGGCCAACGAAGATAGGGACCCTTCGAGAGATTCAATAGTGCCCTCTAGTGTGGCCATATCTTGATTGATCTGCTGATCTAACTGTACTAGAGTAGTCTCCTTAGCTAGGGCTGCAGCTCCCATTGCCGCTGTCCCTGCTATGGCTGTCCCCACGAGTATAGGAACTACTATCGGGACACGTTTCCGTCTTATTGGTCCGAGGTAGTCTGTTCCTTGCCGTTCAAGGTGAGCCCAACCTTCTTCGCCATGGGAATAGTATACATGGGGCAGGATATGGGCCAAAACACAGAGGTCCTCTTTGGTCATTCCGTAGGGGGTGATGCAGGGGGTCATGCCCGAAGTACAGGCCCACCAAGTCCCCTCAGGGGCTTTGAGGAGGGTCGCCCACTCTTGAGTCTTACTAACTTTAATGGTTAGGTTGCAATTTCCCCTGTACGGGGAGGATTCCAATTTATAGTTGGCTGTGATAATACAAGTTCCTGTTCCCTGGATATCTCCCAGTGTCATGTGGGGCTGTACTCCCCACTTACATTCTGGGCCCTTAGAGTTGCTAGAGGATAGAGCCAGCTTCCTTATGTCTCCCTTCTGGCTACCTAATCCTGCAGAGGCAGCCACACCTATGTAATAAGGAGGCTCAGGGTGTAAACACAGCCAGCAGTTTCTGGTTATGTTAGGGTCAGACTCATTCAAAAGGTAATACATTAATTCTACAGTTTTCACTAGTGGCTTCACCCTGGGATGCAAAGGTTCTGTGTCAGTCAGTTTAGTGCCACTTGGTGCAATGTCAGTCTGATCCCCATTAGTCTCATTCTCTTCACCCATCCGTAGAGAGGGGGAGAGAGTAGGTCGGGGGTCTTCTCCTAAAATGATGGGTCTCAAGGGCCCAATAGGATTCTGAGTCCATGGCAGCATCCGCAGTTGAATAGTGAATAATGTCCCAAAGTCCTTTTCAGAAAAAGGAATCTTAATGCCCCACATTCTCCCTCTCATCCATGAATCAGTCTCATTCCAAGTTTTGACCGTCACCTCCACAGGGTTACAGTCTCCAATATAGCAAGTACCTGGTTCGGTCGGGCCACCTGGTCGAATCACTCTTGTGACTTTCAGGTGCTTATCACCATCCCTCCCTGGAGATGCTGTCAGACATTCCCCCCACAACCCACAGAAAAAATATGGTTCTCCTCTGCAGTTGGTGGGGCTGTCTTCTTTGGGACATACATAATAGGGTCTGTCCCAAAGGCGAGCCTCCAGGTCAATGGAGCCACACCCCCCATCTATAGTAGTCCCTCCGGTTGCAGTCTGGCCGGCATAGATTACCCTGGTCCAGTTGGCATCAAATAGATCACACAGATCAAGAGTGAATATAGGCTGCCCGGCAGTTAGTTGATTGGCGACCATCTTTCCCTCTTTGTTTTTCAGCTCCCATACATACAGAGAGGACACTCGGGGGTGGGAGGCATGTGAGCTTGGGCAGTGGCAGAGGTAAAACAGAAGTGCACCAGGCAAAACACACACACAAGTTAGCAGGAGACCAAGCGGACCTTCATTGGGTCTGGGGTGGCTACGGCACACCATTTCCTCAGATTCTCTATTTCCGGGGGGTCCGCCACAAATTTCTTCAGGCGAGTATGATGAATCCAGTGTCGTTTCCCGGCAACCTTAGCAGCAGTTGGCGTACTCAGAATCACGGTGTATGGTCCTTCCCACCGGGCTTCGAGATGGTCAGGATGCAGCTTCTTCACCAGTACGGAATCACCAGGCTCGAACAAGGGGACTTGGCCTCGGCTTTCCTCCCTCCGGGTCCCAGGCTTTTCGTCCCGGACGGCGGCTCTGGCTTTTCCTCGCACCACCTGCAATGCCTGTAGGGACTTAAGGAGTCTGCCCCGTGACACTTCGGCCAATTTTTCAGTCTCAACCCGGGGCACCAAGGTTGGCAGTTTACCATACACAATCTCAAATGGAGTAAATCCAGACACGTATGGGGTATTCCTGCTTTTAAGCAAAGCAAAGGGTAAAAGGGAAATCCAGTCCCCGCCAGTCTCTATTTTTAACTTGGTTAAGCTTTCCTTAATAGTCCTATTCATTCTTTCTACTTGCCCCGAACTCTGGGGGCGGTAAATGCAATGTAATTTCCATTTAATTTTTAAAATTTCTGCCAATTGTTGGGTGACCTTGGCAATGAATGCCGGGCCATTATCCGACCCCAGTGAATAAGGGAGCCCAAACCTGGGGATAATTTCAAAGACCAGTTGTTTCACTACTACCTGGGAAGTCTCTTTCTTAGTGGGGAAGGCTTCGGTCCACCCTGAAAAGGTATCTACCATGACTAAGAGATACTTATATCCTCCTTGAGCCACAGGCATCTCAGTGAAGTCCAATTCCCAGTGTTCTCCAGGTTCCCCCCCCCGCCACCTGGTTCCTGGTCCTTTCACTTGTACTGGGTTAGCGTTGACTCTGGCACACGTTGCACAGCGACCTGCCACACTCTGGGAGATCCTGTGCAAACCAATTATCAAATAAAATTTACTGATCAGTTCAGCTAATTTGTTTCCCCCAAAATGGGTACCTTGGTGTGTTTGAGAGACCACCTGTCTTCCCAGTGGCTGGGGTAATAGAATCCTATCATCCGGGAGGACGATCCATCCTTCCTCATTTAATCTCCCCCCCAGTCTCCGGCTCATCTCCTCTTCCTGTTTCGAGTACACTGGTTTCTGTCCTTTTGTCACTTCTCCTGGTATAGGGGTAGCCACCACCAGTTGGGCCGTGGTCCCCACTAGTCTTTGGGCCGCTTCCCTAGCTGTCTGGTCTGCCAACCGATTGCCTCACGAGACTTCTGAGTCATCCTTCTGGTGTCCCTTACAGTGGATGACAGCAACCCTCTCTGGCCCCCAAACAGCTGCTAGCAGGGCCAGTATCTCCTGAGCATGCTTGATAGCTTTTACCCCAGCCGTCAGCAGTCCTCTCTCTTGATATAGTGCCCCATGGACATGGACGGTGGCAAAAGCATACCTGCTGTCGGTGTACACATTTATCTTTTTCCCTGCTCCCCACTTGAGTGCTTGAATGAGTGCTATCAGCTCCGCCTTTTGGGCTGATGTCCCTTGTGGCAAGGATGCAGCCCACAAGACCTCCCGGCTGGTGACCACCGCGGCACCTGCATACCGTACGCCGTCTTCCACAAAGCTGCTCCCATCCGTGTAGAGGGTTTCCTGTGCGTCTGGTAGCGGGACGTCCGTCAGGTCAGCTCTCAATGAGGTCAGGGCTTCCAAGATTTCTCCACAGTCATGGGTGGCGTCTTCCTCTGGGTTGGGGAGCAAGGTAGCTGGATTTAAGGCTGCAGTCTGTTTGAAAGTAATGCGGGGTGGGTCCAACAACAGTACCTGATAATGGGTGACCCGAGAATTGGTCATCCATCGGTCCGGAGGGGAGCGAAGTAAGCTGGCAAGATTGTGGGCTGTGGTGATTTCTAGGGTCTGCCCAAAAGTTAGTTTGGTAGTCTCTTTCACCAGTAGGGCGGCTGCTGCCACTGTCCTCAGACATCCAGGCCATCCGGCCGCTACTGGGTCCAGTCGTTTAGACAGGTAGGCGACAGGCTTCTTCCAGGGCCCCAGGGTTTGAGTGAGTACTCCCTTAGCCACACCAGCACTTTCTGCTACAAACAGCTGGAACGGTTTGTTCAGGTCTGGGAGACCTAGAGCTGGGGCACTTACCAGGGACTCCTTCAGTGCCTGGAAATCCCTTTCCTCCATCTCAGTCCATTTCAAAGGAGTGTCGCCCCCTCCAGTGGCGGTGTAGAGGGGCTTTGCTAGTTCAGCGAACCCTGGGATCCATAGCCTACAGTAGCCTACCGCTCCCAGGAATTCCCGGACCTGTCTCTTGGTAGTGGGGGTCGGGATCTTTAGGATAGCCTGGACTCTTCCCTCAGACAGGGCCCTTCGTCCTTCTTTAATTTGGTAGCCCAGGTAGGTTACTTCTTGGGTACACAGCTGAACCTTTTTGGCCGATACCCGGTACCCCAAGTTTCCCAGTACCTCGAGTAGGTCTCTGGTTGCCATTTCGCAATCCTCTCGAGATAAGGCATCGATCAGCAGATCGTCCACATATTGTAGGAGGCTGCACTCAGGGTGCTCACTTCGGAAGGTCAATAGGTCCTTGCTTAGGGCTTCATCAAACAAGGTCGGAGAGTTTTTAAAACCTTGGGGAAGTCGGGTCCAAGTTAGTTGTCCTGACTCACCTTCCTCGGGGTCTGTCCATTCAAAGGCAAAGATAGGTTGGCTCTGTGGGGCCAAGGGGAGGCTGAAAAAGGCATCTTTCAAATCTAGGACGCTATACCAGGTTCGATCAGGCGACAGTAGACTGAGGAGAGTATAAGGGTTGGGAACTGTGGGATGAATGGTCTCTACCCTCTTATTTACCTCTCGCAGATCTTGCACTGGTCTGAAGTCGTTCGTTCCAGGCTTTCGGACCGGGAGAAGGGGTGTATTCCAGGCTGACTTGCAGGGCACCAAGATACCAGCCTCTTTTAGGCGTCTAATATGGTTCCTGATACCATGCTGGGCTTCCCGACTCATGGGATACTGCCGGACTCGGACTGGGGTGGCAGTGCTGACCAATTGGACTATTATGGGGGTCACATGTTTAGCCAACCCTGGGGGGTTGGTCTCGGCCCAAACTCTTGGAATCTCCCGCTTCCACCTTGTTAATAAGTCCGGGTTGCCTACATTCTGTGGTGCTTCATAGAGACGATATTCCTCCCTTACCGGCATGGTGAGCAAAATTCGGCCACCTGCTTGTACTATTGGTCCTTCATTTGTCTCAAAGGAAATGGTGGCCTGTAGCTTATGAAGGAGATCCCTACCTAATAGTGGCTCAGGGCACTCGGGTATCACCAGGAAAGAGTGAGTAATAGTCTTCAGGCCAGGGCCAGCGACTCTTCCTATGGACTTTGGATAACTCCTTGCTTCCCCAGTGGCTCCTATAATCTTAACCTTATCTCTTCCGGTGGGTCCAATTGGTTGTTGAAGTACTGAGTGGGTGGCCCCGGTATCCACCAAAAAATTAATTACTTTCCCCCCTACCGCGAGTTTTACCCTAGGCTCCCGGGGGCTGGAGGAGCCCTGACTTCCTCAATCTAAAACTAAGAGGGGGGCTTCCTTCCCCATTCTCTTTCCTTCCTCTTCTTTTCTTTTTGGACATTCTTTCCTCCAGTGCCCTTCTTCCTTGCATAGGGCACACTGAGTCTTTCTCAGTCCTCTCAGGGGTTTATCTTTTCCCTTCATCTGCCCTTTTTCTCTCACATACCTCCCTCTTTCCTCTCTATTTCCTATTTCCCTAGCCAAAAGGACCTGTGCCATCTTCTTATTCAGTTCCAGAGTGGCTTTCGCGGGGTCCTCTCTATTATCAAAAACCTTCTGTGCTACAGCCAACAGCTCCGAGAGAGATTTCCCCTCAAAACCCTCTAACTTCTGCAACTTCTTCCTAATATCTGGGGTGGATTGGGCCACAAACTGGAGGGCGACTGCCTGCACATTCTCAGGGGCTTTGGGATCTATGGGCGTCCAGGTTCGATATACCTGGTACAACCTCTCCAAGAAGGCAGTCGGACTCTCGTCTGCACCCTGCTTACACTCGGTCACCTTAGACAGATTGGTGGGTTTCCGACCCGCAGCCCGGATACCCCTTAATAGAGTCTGGCGGTACCTGGTGAGGGCCTCATACCCGGTGCTTGTGTTGGGGTCCCACTTAGGTCGGGATTGGGGGAACACCTCCTCCACCACGTCCTGGTCAGTGGGAGGCTCTCCCTTTTTATCCCGGACCTGCTTCTTTCCCTCGATTTTAATTCTCTCCCTTTCTTCTAGAGTGAATAGGGTACTCAGCAGCTGCTGACAATCATCCCAAGTAGGTTGATGAGTGTAAAAAACTGACTCAAGTAGAGTTGCCACCCCTTCTGGGTCTACAGAGAAAGGAGGGTTTTGATTCTTCCAATTATACAAGTCAGAAGTGCTAAATGGGACATAAGTTCGGAGGGGCCGTCCTGACATATCTAATTCCCCCACCTCCCGTAAAGGAAAAGTCCCGACTGGTGTGGACTCTGACCCAAACATAGCTCCTGCTCTGGTATGAGGTGGGCTCAGGACTCCTGATGGCAACCCAGAAGTGGAATCGGGTTCAGGAGTGGTAGCCCCTGAAGTGCCAGCATACGGTGGAGGGTTCTCATCCCTCCTCTTTTTCAGTCGTATGGGGGATTCGGGCTTAGTGGGGAGGACAGGAGGAGCTGTAGGCCTCCTAGGGAATCTATCCCCCTTCGTGCCCTTGATCACCAACACTCTCGACCTGCTTTTGACCTTCTTTTTTCCTTTGGAGTCGCCCTGACACTCCCGCAGATACCTTGGTTTATCATTAGCAATACTCATCCAGATCTCAATATATGGCATTTGGTCAGGGTGCCCGGGATTCCCAAAGATCACATCGTGCACTGCCGTGCACTTTCCCAGGTCGAGACTTCCCGTCTCAGGCCAGCCAACCTCAAAGGCTGGCCATTCCCTTTCACAGAACTTCCTCAGTGTGAAGGCGTCCACCTGGGCTCCAAACCCAGCAGCTCTCCTGGAAAAATCTGAAAAATTTTTAGTCAAGCATTCAAGGGGGGTTAGCGAGCTGGTTTTGGACTGACTCTGTCCCATCTCCTCGTCAAAGTGGAAAAGAAGGGAGACAAACACTGCAACAAGAATCACAGCAATTAGACCAAAGATTCCTCTCACTCTTCCTTGTACTTGCTGGCCAGCACACCATACACTCTCACACGTTCTCTCACTCTCAACCGTTTTTCCTGCTAACCCAAAGGGTGTCCACCTGGGACTTTCTCCCTTAACTAGACTGCGTGGAGCTTCTATAAATGAGGACTCCAGTTTTCCTACCCAAGAGTTCCTTATTATTATTATTTTTTGAAGCCTATTGGTGTCTGGACACAGAAAGACAGCTGACACAGAAAGAGACAAACAGTGGGTGTTGGAAAAAGAACTGACATCCGATGGATGCCAGACAATCAACTATGCTCGCCTGGCCGGGCCCCTCGCGGGACCTTAAGGAGTCTTAGCTTAGGAGTAGCCGTATAAACCCCGGCCTCGGTCTCAGCAGGCTGAGAATCTCCACTTAGCTGAAACGACTCCACGGACACGCAGGTTGGAGCCCAATCAAGCCCCGTAGTCTTTCGACCGTGAGGCATGCAACAGACACACTAGCATTCACATCAAACCATTCATCCAGTCAAGGGAGGGCGATTACCTTTCCGGCCATCGCTACTAAGGCATCACAGGTTAGGCCTTCAGGAGTCACCGGAGAGTAGCTCCGGCCAGACCCGTCAGTTGCACTAACAAGGTCAACCTTTTCGCGAATCGCCAAAGAGGAGAGAAGACAGACACAACAAATGGCCACAAAAGACAGAACTAATATCCTGGGCTGTCGGACCCTATTTCAGATCCTTAGGGTGTGGACCCTGTTTCAGATCCAGTTATCACCCAACCCTGGGCTGTCGGACCCTGTTTCAGATCCTTAGGGTGCGGACCCTGTTTCAGATCCAGTTATCACCCAACCCAAGCAGCCTGGAAGTCGTCACTTCCCAGCGCTGCAGTCTGGGATTTCAATGCGGCGTCCCGCAATCCACAGACCCAGGCCCCGCGGGGACACACAAGCACACAAATGAAACGGTACCGTGCACAAAAATCAGGCCTGACTTACCGGCGCCGGGCAAAAGCTTCCAAGGTTATTCCTAGGATCCGGACCCAGGATGGGGTGTCCTCAGGAGCCTCCGTCTGAGGATATCTCGCTGGGGCCTCCAAATGTTAAAGAGCGAAATCAAACCACCATCCACTGCAAGGAAGCAAAATATGTTTATTCACGAATTGCAATCCGGGCCGAGATGTTGACTGGTGTCAGTCTACCAAGCTCGACCCTGAACAAAGCTCAAACCATACAATTTATAGGAATTCAGACTACACTCAGGGAGGGGGAACACATCACCTTATCTGCCTATATCCAATCATTTCAAACTTAGCAAAAGCCTGGTCCATTCAGAGTAAAGCATGGGCTATTTCTAAACATCACACCAGACCAATAGGTCATTGCCAAAGTGGGGGTCACCACATTTTTTTGTTCTTTATTGGGACCACCGACCATCTGTTTGCAATCTATCAGGTCATCATTTGTCAGGCCATTTTTAACTGTCTGGTAACAGTATTCTGTTGCAGAGGTCATGATGAGTCCTGCTCGCTGCAGGGTCTGTCAAAATAATTGATGGCCTCTCAGGTTCTGTCGAGGGGAAAGGGGCAAGGAATTTTCCACCTCACTGGTCAGGAAGGCAAAAAGCAACTATATTTAAACTATTCTTAAAACTCAAACTTAAAAAGCAACTATAACTATTTTAGAGTTACTGCCTCTAACAATAGCTATGCCAGTAACCCTCAGAGTCTATAATAAAGAAACAATTACATATATGTACATATATATATATACATATATATATATCAGTCATTTTTAGAATTTTTGACCTTTTTATTTGATCTTAATGAAGAATTACCACATTGATAACAGCCTCCTTATTCATAAATAATTGGTCACATAATTGGAGCAGGATTCACTACAATTAAAAATTATAAACCTTCCAGGGGCAGTGTAACCTATCCTCACAAACATAAAATAAAAATCCCATTTGTAAAAAGTATGCATGGGCATGGAGTGTTTGTCTTCAGTGCTATGGCACTGATAAACACAGGGCCAGAATTTCTCTCCATTTCAGTCACTGTCATTCTGTCTCTCTGACTATCTCTACATGCTTTCTTCCCTGGGCCCTTACTGGAAGCAGTGCATGCATCGTGAACTCGGTATTCCTGGTGTTGAAATTTTCGTTTCTTTGCTCTTTGGATTATTTAGTCTTGTGCATATGGCATAGTACAGAGGGGAAATGAGGAGACAGCGTTCCTGCTGCAGGTAACAGGCATGTGTCCATCGCCAGCTGAAGCTGTCCAGGCCCTCTGTGCTTGACTCCCATTTCCAGGGCCCTGTGGCTGACACTCAACCTAAATGAAGCCCTCCTCAATTTCCTGCACCACATACTTTTCCTTATTCCATGAGATCCCAGGTCAAGAGTAGTGAAACTCTACCATCCTGGCACACACATGGTGCTTTCACTCTATTGTGCCAAATGTAAAGGAACTGTGGAACTTATGGCCACACCAGTGTCCAGATTTTCCATGCAAAACGGAAGCTTCCAGGGTTCAGAAAGAGGGTGTCTTGATGGCTATGAAATGTCTTTTCCAAGTGCCTCCTGGGGTTTCAAATCCTTTTGAAACCTGAAGTTCGTTCTTGTATCTAGGGAATATTCTCACTTATGGCCAGAAGGCCCTCCCAACTAGGAGCACAGCTATGCCGGGGTCAGGAGTTCTGCCAGCCTGCTAGCTCCTGGAGGGATTCCTGAAAATGGCCTCAGGCCCCAAGTGGTAACAGGTGTTTCCAATTGCCTTTATTAGCAGCATCCAGGCCCTCAGTTGAGGGGCGGGGCTGTGATCTCCACTGGAAGCTCCTAATTCAGCCAATGGAGGCATCCATCTTCTTTTTGTCTCTCCATAGCAAGGGCCCTGGGAGTTTGTGCTTCCTGCAAGCAGAATGACTTTGTATGAGACGCTCATGCATGCCTACTTCTGGGAATCTCTCTGAGTGTGATGTGTGGACACCAGGACCCCAGGATCATGGATTGTGAGGCCACAGGAGCAATTGCTTTAGCCGGACCAAAAGAGTAGGCGTGAGGGCCGGTTTTATACACTATTGTTTGGTCAAACACAGTTCCCATCTATGTTGAAACACAGCTCTTTCTGGGTTCATTCTGGGCTTGTAATCTGATCCCCTGAGCAGTGGACTGAGAATCTGGAGGCTGAGTAGACAGCCAAATGTGACTGGTAACTCTCCTGCCCCGAAATTCTGAGGGGTGCCCCAGCTTACACTGTTGGAAGTGTTTGGATGATAGTGATGCGTGAGATTGAATCGGAATCTCAGGAAAGGGAGACATGAGTGTCCCTTTGCATGTGCATTCTTGCTTAGCCAGAATCTGGGCTAGCTGGCTTGCCCTACCCGCTAGGTTCTCTGTACATTAGTTGCAGGTGAGGCTGGCTACCTTCTCATCCATGCTCTTAGACTACTATAGGTGAGCTTTGAGCACACACAGACACAGACTGACAGACAGACACACACACACATTACTGTGAGGTCTGGTAGTACAGAATATGGTGAAGGGTGGGGCTGTCTGGGATCTGTGGGCATGAGAGCTGCTGCCTTACAATCTCTATAAGCCAGCTTTGAAGCTGTCATCAATGAACATAGTGTAGGAGGTTTTTGAATTCTCATCTCTTTCCACAGATGTGGCTGGTGGGCGGGCCTTCCAGAGTCTGCCCAATGAGCGTGCTTCAGAGCCGTATGGGCGGTGCTTAAGGTTGCTGGCCAATGACTGACTAGGGGCCTTGACACTCCTGGGCGATCTTAGCACACTGGCCAATGATATTGCTGGCAGGGTTTCTGTGCGTTGCCTAGGACTCTGGCATATCAGAGCATGGCTGGTGCCCTGTCTGCAGGCCTTCTGAAGTAAGCCCAACAATGAGAGCTCAGAGATGGCCTTCAAAGGCTGGGCATGCTTCCAGGATGTGTGAAGCAGGTTCCCCCAGGGCCCTGCCTTTCATAAGCTGTCCAGTGTGCACGTGTATAACTCCGTTTGTGCCTGTGCCTCTGTGGATGTGTGCGTGTGTGTAACTGTGAGAGTGTGTGTTTGTTTGTGTGTGTGTGTGAGGGAGGGAGAGACAGAGAGAACAACAGGATCACTGTGGCACAGGTGATTTTGTGCAAAACACTTGGCACATTCTGATTTACAGCTCAATATTGATACCATTGTAGCTCTCCTTGGCTCTTGGTCACTTTTCTTATTTTCAGATGTAAAGACACTGAAGAGTGAGAAGTTTTTGCCCTGAGGCTTGCACTGGGAACTAGCAGCTACGTTGTGTCTGTTGCCAGACTAGGAAACTTGTGGTGCCTGTACATGTGGAGAGTCTCCTTGATGAGTTCCTACTCGAGCCAATTTTGCTCTGTACCATTGGAGCTGCATATAGCTAATGATTTGGAGATTTTACTCCTTTGGACAATTATTTTCCTGATGCACAGTTTCTCTCCAGGTTTTAGCAATCAATTATTTGAATGTCATATCGAATACATTGTAGAAAATGACTACATCAGTGTCTATCTCTCTTTCTCTCTCTCTCTCTCTATATATATATATATATTTATATTTATATGTAACATGTAGAGGTCTGAAAATATTTTTAGCTATAGACCGGCACAGCTCTAGATTATTGTAGTAATGCGGATACACCTGGCCCTTCTGAGCCACATTCATGAGAGACATCTCACAGAGCCATTCCTATACCTCTTATCACTCTACATATCTCTCTCAGCACAAACTACCGCTGCCAAATGATCTACTTCCCTCTTGCTCGTTTTTTTCACCGTGTCCTATGCCAAAACTGTAAATTAGAGAAGAAATAAACATAGTGCAGTTTTCTGCACACAGGACAGGCTGAGGCTGGACCAGGGAGATGCAATAAGCCAGCCTGCATATGGGCTGGAGCATCACTAATACTACATCCAATTTCGAGAGGCCAGGGGTGTTTTGGAGAGTGGGCTGCAGGCCAAGTGTTGCTTCTCAGAGTGGGGTAAGACCTAGATGTTCTCAGTGTAACTTTCTTCACAAACATAAAATAACAATGCCACTTTTAAGAAGTATGCATGGGCATGGAGGGTTTATATTCAGTGCTCTGGCACTGATCAACACAGGGCCAGAATTTCAGTCCTTTTCTATCTCTGTCATCCTGTCTCTCTGACTGTCTCTACGTGCCTTCTTCACTGGGCCCTTTTTGGATGTCAGTGCATGCATAGTGATCTCGGATTTCCTGGTGTTGATATTTTCCTTTCTTTGCCCTTTGGATTATTTAATCTCCTGCATATGGCGAAGTACATTTGTGAACTGAGGAGACAGCGATCCTGCTGCAGGTAACAGGCATATGTCCATCTCCAGCTGCAGCTGTCCAGGCCCTCTGTGCTTGACTCCAATTCTCCAGGGCCCTGAGTCTGACACTCACCTAAATGCAGCCCTCCTCAATTTCCTACACCGCATCCTTGTCCTTATTCCATGAGAGACCAGGTCAAGAGAAGTGAAACTCTATCCCACTGGCACACACATTGTGCTTTCCCTGTATTCGGCTCAATGTAAAGGATCTGTGGTACTGATGGCCACACCAGTGTCCAAATTTTCAACGCAAAACGGACGCTTCCATGGTTCTGAAAGAGGCTGTTTTGATGTCTGTGAAAAGTCTTTTCCAAGATCCTCATGGGGTTTCACATCCTTTTCAAACTTGAAGTTCTTTCTTGTATCTAGGTTATATTCTCACCTCTGGCCAGAATGCCCTCCCAACTAGGAACACAGCTATTCCGGTGTCAGGAGGTCTGCCAGCCTGCTAGCTCCTGGAGGGATTCCTGAGTATGTCCTCAGGCCCCAAGTGGTAAGAGGTGTTTCCAATTGCCTTTATTAGCAGCAGCCAGGCCGTCAGGTGAGGGGCGGGGCTGTGATCTCCACTGGAAGCTCCTAATTCAGCCAATGGAGGCATCCATCTTCCTTTTGTCTCTCCATAGCAAGGGCCTGGTGAGTTTGTGCTTGCTGCAAGCAGAGCGACTTTGTATGGGATACTCATGGATGCCTACTTCTGGAAATCTCTCTGAGTGTGATGTATGGACACCAGTACACCATGATCAGGGATTGTGAGGCCACAGGAGCAATTGCCTTAGCAGGACCCAAAGGGGAGGTTTAAGGGGCCGGGTTTGTGATTGACCAAACAATCCAATATTGTTTGGTCAATCACAGTTCCCATCTATGTTGGAACTCTTTCTGGGTTCTTTGTGGGCTTGTAATCTGCTGCCCTGAGAGGTGGACTGGTAGCCTGGAGGCTGAGTATGCAGCCAAACGTGACTGGACAGGGTCCTGCCCCTGAATTCTGAGGGGTGCCCCAGCTTCCCCCATTGGCAGTGTTTCGATGATAGTGAGGCATAATATTGTATCGGGAACTCAGGAGAGCCAGACTTGAGAGTCCCTTTGCATATGCATTCTTGCTGAGCCAGAATCTGGGCTACCTGGCTTTTCCTAACCAGCTAGATTCTCTGTACATAAGTTGCAGGTAAGGCTGGCTACCTTGAAACCCATGCTCTGAGACTACTATAGGTGAGTTCTGAGCACACACAGACACACAGTGACAGACAGACAGACAGACAGACACACACATTACTGTCAGTTCTGGTAGTACAGCATATGGTGAAGGCTGGGGCTGCTTGGGTCTGTGGGCATGAGAGCTGCTGCCTTACAATCTCTACAAGCCAGGTTTGAAGCTGTCATCAATGAACACGGTGTAGGAGGTTTTTGAATTCTGGTCTCTTTCCAACTCATCTATTTCTCTTCTCCCCTTCTCTGCCTCTAACTCTCACATGCTCTCACACATTCGGTCTTCACTCATTAATATTTTACTTATATACTTATTTTACTGACAGGCCCAGATATACAAAGAGAGGTACCACAGCACTGCTGAGCTCTGGCTTGTTGTGTTGGCGATTTCACCTAGGTTTATGGAGTCACAGTTTGTAAGTCTTTCTGACACAAGCCATATTCTGTCTCCTCATTTCCATGCCAGTATCACTCAGAGTTTATAATAAAGTGATTTTTTGCAAAACACTTGGTACATTCTGATTTACAGCTCAATACTGACACCATTGCAGCTCTGTTTGGCCCTTGGTCACTTTGCTTCTTTTCAGATGTAAAAACACTGAAGAGGGAGAGGTTTTTGCCTTGAGGCTTGCACTTGGAACGACCAGATGCACTGTGTCTGTTGCCAGAGCAGGAAACTTGTGGTGCATGTCCATGTGGATAGTCTCCTTGATGAGTTCCTTCTCGAGCCTTTTTCACTCTGTCTCGTTGGAGCTGCGTATAGCTAATGATTTTGAGAGTTTACTCCTTAGTACAATTCTTATCCTGATGCAAAGTTTCTCTCCAGGTTTTAGCAATCAATTGTCTGAATGTCATATCGAATCCATTGTAGAAAATGACTACATAAGTGTCTCTCTCTATATATATATATATATAACATGTTACATATATATACACATTATATATATATATATATGTATATATATATATGTAACATTTAGAGGTCTGAAAATATATTTTAGCTAGAGACCTGCACAGCTCTGGATTAGGGGAAGAATGCAGATACAGAAGGCCCTTCTGAGCCACAGTCATGAGAGACATCACACAGAGCCATTCATATACCTCTTATCACTCTACAAATCTCTCTCAGCACAAACTACCGCTTCCAAATCTTCTACTTCCCTCTTGCTCTTTTTGTCCACCAAGCCCTATCCCAAAACTGTAAATCAAAGAAGAAATAGACATAGTGCATTTCCCTGCAAACAGGACAGTCTGAGGCTGGTCCAGGGAGATACAATACACCAGCCTGCATCATGGCTTGAGCATCACTAAGACTACTTCCAAATGGAGAGGCGATGGCAGTTTTGGAGAGTGGGCTGCAGGCCAAGTGTTGCTTCTCAGAGTGGGCTAAGACCTAGATGTTCTAAGTGTAACCTTTCCTCACAAACATAAAATAACAATTCCACTTTTAAGAAGTATGCATGGGCATGGAGGATTTATCTTCAGTGCTCTGGCACTGATCAACACAGGGCCAGAATTTCAGTCCTTTTCTATCTCTGTCATCCTGTCTCTCTGACTGTCTCTACGTTTCTTCTTCACTGGGACCTTTTTGGATGTCAGTGCATGCATAGTGATCTGACTTCCTGGTGTTGATATTTTCCTTTCTTTGCCCTTTGGATTATTTAATCTCCTGCATATGGCGTAGTACATTTGGTAACTGAGGAGACAGCGATCCTGCTGCAGGTAACAGGCATATGTCCATCTCCAGCTGCAGCTGTCCAGGCCCTCTGTGCTTGACTCCCATTCTCCAGGGCCCTGAGTCTGACACTCACCTAAATGCAGCCCTCCTCAATTTCCTACACCGCATCCTTGTCCTTATTCCATGAGAGACCAGGTCAAGAGAAGTGAAACTCTATCCCCCTGGCACACACATCATGCTTTCCCTCTATTGGGACGAATGTAAAGGATCTGTGGTACTGATGGCCACACCAGTGTCCAGATTTTCCATGCAAAACGGAAGCGTCCAGGGTTCAGAAAGAGGGTTTTTTGATGGCTGTGAAATGTCTTTTAAAAGTGCCTCATGGGTTTTCAAATCCTTTTGAAACCTGAAGTTCTTTCTTGAATCTAGGGAATATTCTCACCTCTCGCCAGAAGGCCTCCCCAACTACGAGCACACCTTTCCTGGGGTCAGGAGGTCGGCCAGCCTGCGAGCTACTGGAGGGATTCCTGAGTATGTCCTCAGGGCCCAAGTTGTAACAGCTGTTTCCAATTGCCTCTATTAGCAGCAGCCAGGCCCTTAGGTGAGGGGAGGCTGTCTGTGGTCTGTGGGCATGAGAGCTGCTGCCTTACAATCTCTACAAGCAAGGTTTGATCCTGTCATCAATGAACACAGTGTAGGAGGTTTTTGAAATCTGAGACACTGAAGAGGGAGAGGTTTTTACCCTGAGGCTTGCACTGGGAACTAGCAGCTGCCCTGTGTGTGTTGCCAGACTAGGAATTTTGTGGTGTCTATCGATGTGGAGTTTCTCCTGGATGAGTTCCTTCTCAAGCCTTTTCGATCGGTCCCATTGGAGCTACATATAGCTAAAGATTTGGAGATTTTACTCCTTTGGACAATTCTTTTCCTGATGCACAGTTTCTCTACAGGTTTTAGCAATCAATTGTCTGAATGTCATATCTAATCCATTGTAGAAAATGACTACATCAGTGTCTCTCTCTCTCTCTATATATATATATATATGTAACATGTAGAGATATGAAAATATTTTTAGCTAGAGACCTGCACAGGTCTGGATTAGGGTAGTAAAATGGATAAACCTGGCCCTTCTGAGCCACAGTCAAGAGAGACATCTCACAGAGCCATATCGTTTATCACTCTACAAATCTCTCTCAGCACAAACTACCGCTGCCATAACATCTTCTTGCTCATTTTATCCAACGAGTCCTATCCGAAAACTGTAAATCAAAGAAGAAATAGACATAGTGCAGTTCCCTGCACACAGGATAGGCTGAGGCTGGACCAAGGAGATGAAATATGCCAGCCTGCATTTGGCTGTAGCATCACTAAAACTACTTCCAATTTTGCGAGACCCATGGAGTTTGTGCTTCCTGTAAGCCAAGCGACTTTGTATTGGACACTCATGCATGCCTACTTCTGGGAATCTCTCTGAGTGTGATGTGTGGACACAAGGACACCATGATAAGGGATTGTGAGACCACAGGAGCAATTGCCTTAGCCGGACCCAAATGGTAGTTGTAAGGGGACGGGTTCATCCACTATTGTTTGGTCAAACACAGTTCCCATCTATGTTGAAACACAGGTCTTTCTTTGTTCATTCTGGGCTTTTAATCAGCTGCCCTGAGCAGTGGACTGAGATTCTGGAGAATTAGTAGGCAGCCAAACGTGACTGGACAGGATCCTGCCCTTGAATTCTGTGGGGTGGCCCAGCTTACCCCATTGGCAGTGGTTTGATGATAGTGAGGCATGAGATTGAATCGGAAACTCAGGAGAGGGAGACATGAGAGTCCCTTTGCATGTGCATTCTTGCTTAGCCAGAATCTGGGCTAGCTGGCTTGCCCTGACCAGCTAAGTTCTCTGTACATAAGTTGCAGGTGAGGCTGGCTACCTTCCTACCCATGCTCTGAGACTACTATAGGTGAACTCTGAGAATACACAGACCCAGACAGACAGACAGACACACACACACACATTATTATCAGGTCTGGTAGTATAGCATATGGTGAATGCTGGGGCTATCTGGGGTCTGTGGGCATGAGAGCTGCTGCCTTACAATCTCTACAAGCCAGCTTTGAACCTGTCATCAATGAACAGAATATAGGAGGTTTTTGAATTCTCATCTCTTTCCAGCAGAAGTGGCTGGTGGGCGGGCCTTCCAGAGGCTGCCCAATGATTGTGCTGCTGGGCCGTGTGGGCGGTGCTCAAGGTTCCTGGCCAATCACTGACTGGGGCCTTGACACTCCTGGGCGTGTCCTTGCACACTGGCCAATGACATTGCTGGCAGGGGTTCTGGACGTTGCCTAGGCCTCTGGCATATCAGAGCATGGCTGCTGCCCTGTCTGCAGGCCTTCTGAAGTAAGCCCTACAATGGGAGCTCAGAGCTTGCCTTAAAAGGATTGGCATACTTCCAGGAAGTGCGATGCAGGGTTCATCCAGGGCCCTGCCTTGCAGAAGCTGTCCAGTGTGCATGTGTATAACTCCGTTTGTGCCTGTGCCTCTGTGGATGTGTGCGTGTGAGTAACTGTGAGAGTGTGTGTTTGTCTGTGTGTGTGAGGGAGGGAGAAAGACAGAGCAACATAATCACTGTGGCACAGGTGATGTTGTGCAAAACACTTGGCACATTCTGATTTACAACTCAATATTGACACCATTGTAGCTCTCCTTGGCCCTTGGTCACTTTTCTTATTTTCAGATGTAAAGACACTGGAGAGGGAAAGGTTTTTGCCCTGAGGCTTTCACTGGGAACTAGCAGCTGCCCTGTGTGTGTTGCCAGACTAGGAAACTTGTGGTGCCTGTCCACGTGGAGAGTGTCCTGGACGAATTGCTTCTCGAGACTTTTTCGCTAGGTTCCATTGGAGCTGCATATAGCTAATGATTTGGAAATTTTACTCCTTTGGACAATTCTTTTCCTGATGCACAGTTTCTCTCCAGGTTTTAGCAATCAATTGTCTGAATGTAATATCGCATCCATTGTAGAAAATGACTACATCAGTGTCTTGCTGTTTCTCTCTCTCTCTGTCTCTCTCTCTCTCTCTCTCTCTCTCTCTCTCTATATATATATATATATATATATATATATATATATATATATATAAAACATGTAGAGGTCTGAAAAATATTTTAGCTAGAGACGTGCACAGCTCTTGATTCGGGTATTAATGCGGATACACCTGGCCCTTCTGAGCCACAGTCATGAGAGACATCTCACAGAGCCATTAGTTTACCTCTTGTCACTCTACAAATCTCTCTCATACAAACTACAGCTGCCAAATCATCTACTTCCCTCTTGCTCTTTTTGTGCACTGAGTCCTATACCAAAACTGTAAATCAAAGAAGAAATAGACATAGTGAAGATCCCTGCACACAGGACAGGCTGAGGCTGGACCAGGGAGATGAAAGACGCCAGCCTGCATTTGGCTGGAGCATCACTAAAACTACTTCCAATTTGGAGAGGCAAGGGCAATTTTGGAGAGTGGGCTGCAGGCCAAGTGTTTCTTCTCAAAGTGAGCTAAGACCTAGATGTTCTAAGTGTAACCTTTCCTCACAAACATAAAATAACAATGCCACTTGTAAGAAGTATGCATGGGAATGGAGGGTTTGTCTTCAGTGCTCTGGCACTGACCAACACAGGGCCAGAATTTCTGTCCTTTCCTGTCACGGTCACTCTGTCTCCCTGACTGTCTCTACGTGCCTTCTTCCCTGGACCCTTCGTGGAAGTCAGTGCATGCATCGTGACCTCCGTCTTCCTGGTGTTGAAAATTTCCTTTCTTTGCCCTTTGGATTACTTAGTCTCATGCATATGGCGTAGAACAGAGTGGAACTGAGGAGACAGT